>NC_056734.1:37337280-37404780 GCF_019279795.1 Protopterus annectens | reverse complement strand
AAAATGGGTTTTACATCTGCACCAAGATAAAGATAGTGCTTTAGGCATTCTGGATTGGTTCCATGGCAGGTAGATGGAATAAAGGCCATTAATTGAGTACAGGAGTATACCAGAGGATTATGTGTGTGAGATATTAGAGGCAAAGATCCAGTCCAGTTTGCATTCCTTTCCAGTTACAATATCTAGTCTATTATGAAATATGATAAACCACAAAGGCTAGTAATATGAGAAGATATGTCTGGTGAATGAGACCTGTTAGCATAAAGGCTAAGGTCTTCACCTCTCATGCACAAGTTACAAAGTTTGATCCTGACCTCAATGCCTGTTTGGGGTTTGCATGTTCTCCCTGTGTGTTTGAGAGTTTCTCCCACTCCAAAAAAACATGCTGAGTGTTTTCATCTGAAATTCACCCAAGAGTGGATCTGCTGGCAGCAACACAGACTCTACACAGATTCTACTTGGCACTTTACATGAGGAATATTTGTACACACCATCTGCTTTCGGCACATACTGTGATATACAATATGTTCAAGATAGGAGAACATAGATCACAGCAGGGTCAGCCACTCAACAGTATAAAATGTGGCTCTAGGTGATTTAGATGTGTGGACTGATGTCACCCAATGGTCATGACTGTGATAAATAGATTGAGGACCTGGCCTACTATGACCTAAGCCAGGAACATGCTACTGGTGAGAGGGGTTTTTGTGCCCCTACTGACCAGTGTGTGCCTGCCATAAAGCCCAGCAGCCTGTAAAACTGAAATAAGACTTGATGCACTCAATGCTGGTTCACTGGCAGGATGCAGTTTGGATGACATCTGGGGATCTGATGCATCCAGGAGACAAGGTCAAAAGTTAATGCTCAGGAGGAGGAGGAAAATGGGGGTAGGGACTTCAGAAGGCAATTAGATGTCATCAGAATTAGTGACAGACTTGTGGCAATCAGACTCCAGGCTAATGATAGGACAGTATGCATATTTTTAGCCTATGCCACACAGCAGAGTGTGATTATGCTACTGAGAAAAACAGTTCATTCAGACAGCTGCAGGATGTACTAGATAAATCAGGACAACATGAATTGGTGTTGATAACAAGTAACCTGACTGCACACATATTGGGGCAAAAAAACAGGATATGAGGACTGCTTAGGTCCACATATGAAATGGGTGAGACAACAGGAATACAGATAAAGAGGCTATTCTAGACATCTGCCAAGCTTATGTCTGGTGGTGGACCAACACATGGTTCAGCAAGAGTGATAGACACAAGAGCACATACAAGAGTAGGCAGCATGTAGCTCAAGTGGACTTTATCTTAGTAAGGAAAAGGTTCTGGGGTAGAATCAGCAATTGCAAAGTCTTCTGTGATTGCAAAATCATCTCCAGGGAAACAGTTATCCCAGTATAAACCACTGGTTGCCTAAATCAGCTGCAAGCGGTGGTCAGAGAAGGCTCTAAGGTCAACAGAGACTAGGATGAAGACCTGAAAGTTGGCTGAAGAGAAAGCACAGCAGTACAAGTAACTACTAAGGAATCTAGCACCTCAAGAATAAGAGAAAATAGGTAGAGTTGAAGAAGAATTGCAGTGCCTGAAAAACAGGATATGTGAGGACTACAGAACAGATATGCATCTGAGCCAAGAATGGAAATAAGGCAAATAAGGACATTTTTTGGTGGAATGCAGAAGTCCAGGAAGTCATCAAAAGGAAGAAGAAAAAGAAGAAGTTCAGGAAAAAGTGGGAGATAGAAAAGATGGACCAGGCTAGGAAGGAATATTGGTTGTCAAACAAAGAGCATAAGAAAGGAGTTGCATTAGCAAAGAGCAAGGTATCAGAGGCACTCTACCAGCTTCTGGAAAGAGACTCAGTGGATGGCACAAAAAAACTCAAATAGGTTGCAAGGCAAAGACAGAAAAATAAAGAAGAAAGTCAGATAGACAGACTCCCTTCATAAGGGATGCTAGGAACAACCTTCTCACCAGTCTACAGGATATCAGAGGCAGATGGCAGGTAACTTCCAGCAACATCTGAATGAAGAGAAGTCCATAGAAGCTGTACTGCCCCAGACACAGTCTACCAAGAGAGAAGAGTAGGAGCAGACCATAGAAGAAGTACGAAGAGCACTAAGAAAAATGAAGTCAGGGAAAGCAGCAGGCTCCGATAAGGTCATAGCAGATGTGATAAACATGTTGGGTGAGTTAGGGGAGAAATGGTTCTTGAAGGTACTCATAGCAGAGTGGAGATACAGGTGTATTCCAGATGACTGGAGAATAAGCATACTAGTTCCAGTATTCAGGAACAAATGGGACATTCATAACTATGGGCAATGCAGAGGTATCAAACCCCTGTCAGATTGCATGAAAGTTCTGGGGTGGGTGACTGATAAATGAATGCACAGAGTGGTTGAAAGTAAGATGGTAGATGAGCAGTTCACATTCAGATCAGAATTCAGCACAACTGGCCTGATGTTTACAATGAGACAGAGGTTGAGAAGAATCTAGAGATTAATCCAACTGGGTATTCCTAGATTTGAAGAAAGCATATGACAAGGTTCCAAGAAAGCTGATTTGGATAGTCCTGTGGTGATTTGAAGTGCCAGAAATGTTGGTAGAATTAGTGCAAGCTGCATACAATGACCCAATGATGCAAGTCTAAACAGTGTTAGGCCTCACAAAAAGGTTCCCAGTGGGAGTGGGTGTGCATAAGGCTTCGGCTCTGAGCCCACTGATGTTCGTAATGGTATTGGACTACATTAGCAAACAGGTCAGATGGGGAGTTAAGTTGCTGCATGCAGATGATGTGGCATTATAGGTAGACTCTGAGTAAGAACATCAGCAAAGGATCGAGGAATGAAATACAGAACTGAAGACACATGGGATGAAGTGGAATACAGATAAGACAACTGTAATGCAGCAAATGGGGGAAATCAGAGGAAGCTGAGAACTGAGATAGAACAGAAAATAGTGGAACAGGTTAACAGCTTCACATGTCTGGGAAGGCTGATTGAGGAGAAGAGAAGTCTGAATGAGGAGGTCAAAGGTAAAATCAGAGGGAGTACAGTCAACCGGCACAGAGAGTCAGACCAGAAGAATGCCAAAGTGTACAAAACAGTGGTGAGTTCAGTACAGAAGACTGGGCACTAAAAGCAGAGCAGTTGATGAAGCTAGAGGTGATGGAGATGAAATGCCTGAGATGGGTGGTAGGATGCACACTGTGAGACAGATGAAGAAATGAGGACATAAGAGCAGAAGCCAAAGTAGATCCAAATGCAGAAAAGATCAAAGAGAACAGATGGTTTAGGCACATGTGCAGAAAAGCAGGAGACAACCTGGTGAATCTGGGACAGAAAGCAAGATGAAATGAGGGTGTCCAGCAATGAGGTGGATGTAATGTGTGAGAGAAGACCTGCAACATTCAGCCATGAGCATCAAAGAAGGGAGGAGAGTGGCACCGAATACAGAGACACAGAAACAGTTGACAAGACACCCCAACCCCATGTGGTAAAATGGGAAAAAGGAGGTTGATGATGTTACGGCTGGTGAAGTATTAGAGGATATCTGGAGCCAGTCAATATAAAAAATCTCCTAATATTATTATTTCCTATGTGATGTTTGTAGTTAGCCAGCATAATGTTTTCTAAGGCAGCTATAGTAATACTGATTTGATTTTTTTTGGGGGGGGGTATGGATAATGATGATGTGTGGTACTTGGCTAGAGTTTGCTGTTTAAATACCAAAAATATGCTACTGGCACTTTCAGATGGTCTGTTTATCCTGAACATCCCATACTTTCATGAGAGTATTTTTTCATCAGGCATAGTGGATTTTAACCAGATTTCAGTTATTCTTGGGATGACTAGCATATAAAATGCTCTCCAAACCCGTAACTGATTTTATGGTAGAGATTTTTGGCATTTAAGTGTCAAATCTTTAGGCCCTTACAGAGCAAATAAGGTGAATACTTAGAGTTGTAACTGGTAGAGCCCAGATTATAGTATAGGATTATAGCAAGCTCGGATGCTCATAAGCCTACTACTTATTATACAGCAGGAACTTCTTATTGTAACAATTGTTAATGTCTGGTATGTATTTCGCAGATAAAGATTCTAGTTGTCTACTGATGTACTATGTTCTTCATCTGTAACTATGTTTGTAATAAATTGATATGTTAATCAAATTGTTAATCGCTATGTAAATCCAATGTATCTGTCTGTATATTTTAACTGTGGAGCTTTTCTCCCTGGGCCTTTGCTGAAAATGGACCTATGTCCAGTCGGACGCTCCCAGTCAACAAATGTAAATAACTAAATAAATAATTAAATAGTGAATATTGCCAGCCAGTAAAAGACACATAGGTTGAGGTTATGGTATGTTTGAGAGTTTGCTTATATAGATAATGGTATTTTATTATACAGAGATGTGAATGGAAGTAGGTATCTATACAGGAATATGTTGGTTGTCCTGAATGCTGCCCAGTCCAGTGTTTTAAAAAGACAATAAAGATCTAGTAATGATTATGAAATTTATTATGATTATTTGAGTGGCAAGGATGTTTGTGGGATAATGGGATGTGACAGCTTATGAGAGTTACAATTGACAGGATAAGGAATAGTGTTATTGGTGATACTTACTCAGTAAAAAGTTTGCCGAGTTGTACCAGATACCCAATGTGGTACCACAGAAATGGGTAACTTCTGTGTGGAATGGGAAAACTTTTATTGCAGGTTTAGTTGTACCAGTAAAAGGTGGGCAGTAAGGAGAGAAGAATGTGTAATATATGGGTAATATAAGAAAGTGAATAAGGCAAATGTTTTGGAAGTTTTCTAGGTTGCACAGTATAAAGTATTTTGGAATGTGTATAGGCTGCAGATAGCAGTGTGTTGAATAGCTTTTAGTCTAGGGATATTTTATTAGTTTGCAAAAGTGTCACAAGTTGCAATGGATTATATGTATTGATGTTTAAGATGAGATTTTTGTAGGAGTGGTTTAATAGCTGTAATTGTAGACAACCCTCGGGGTGAAAGTCATTGAAGTGGGGACTGGAGTGATATAATCCAGTCTGATACCAGCCACTGCAGCACTGCACAGAAAGTGTGGAGGAAAAGCCACATTTGTTTTTTGTATTCTAACAGGACATTATGCCAAAACAGATAGAAGTACAAAGCAAACTGCAAACAGGTTATGTGATAATCAGAGACAGAAAAAAAAAGCAGAAGTGTTGCACTGTCTTCTGTATGAGAACAGCAATGGTTTGAATCAGTTAAGGGCATTATAGTACAATAGTATGCAGCAGTGACTGTTCCAGGAGTCATTAGCTTAATATACTTTAAAGGTTAAGTGACAGTAGGCATGTTCTTGTGTGGTTGTACATCTTATTACATGCAGCTTACATGGGGCTGAATTAACATTTAAAATGGTAATTTTGTTTGGTTAGAAAGAGTTGATGACATGCAGATAATACAGAAGAATGTCTTGATGATATGTATGGGATGTTCATAAACAAAAAATGCTACTTTAAACTATATTTCAGAAACTATTCTGCAAACATTAGGTCAACTGTACAGCATCGTTATCGAAATCTGAATTGCTCATATCCCATCTTACTTCTACTCTGCGTATTCATGTATCAAACACCATCACCATAGCTTTCATGCAGTTGTTTGATACCACTATACTTTGTGCAGTTGCAAATGTACCCTTTGTTTTTGTACACTGGCACTAGAATATTTATTCTCCAGGTATCTGGGATATGCATTTTTGTTGAAGTGATTATGAGTATCCTCAGAAGACTTTTCTCCTCAACTTACCCAACTTCTTGTTCAGATCTACTGAGATTTGATATAAGCCTGCTGATTTTCCTGACTTCTTTTTCATTACTGTACTTTATACTTCTTCTGGTGGTTTCTTCTTCATGTTTTATTGTAGGCTGTGCATAGGACAGTACAGCTTCTGTAGGGTTTTCTTGATTAAGAAACTGCTGGAAGTGCTCCTCCCATGTTCCTTTGAAGTCATCTGGACTGGTGAGCAGATTTTAGCTGGCATTCCTTATGAATGGCATCTGATGACCATCTTCTTTAATTCTCTGCCTTTGCAACCTGGAAAAACATCTTTGAACCATCTGAGTCACTTTCCACAAGTTGGTAGACTTTCTCTCATACCTAGTTCTTTGCCACTAACTTCTCTCTTTGCTTCTTTGTTATCCAGTGAACATTCCTTCTTAGCATGACCCATTTTATCTATCTCTGACTCCTTTATGCAGCTCACATAATGAGTTAATATTTTTTTTTAATTGACTTTTCTCCATCCAGTCTGTTAAATTACAAAGTCTAGTGTACTTAATAGACTCTTTTCCTCACCAGATGCCTTTTAGGCAAGATTAGATTAATGGGCATCTGAAGACAAAGTCTGCAACTATAAACAAGTTTAAGGTGATAAAAGTGGCACTCATCAATGCCCACCGCCTAAATAAAAACTAAGCTGTTTAGACAATTACCTTTTTTGTGATGGAATCTAGGTATGTTCCCTTGCAGAAACATGGTTTAAAGGAACCTATGAACCTAATTTGAGATTGGTATATTTAATAACGGTATAAATCAAGGCTTCTCCTCCCAGTTCTATGTTTGGAAGGGTGGCCTAATGGCGAAGGTGTTTGTTTTACAAACACAAAGTGCAGGGTTTGAGTCTCACAAGGGATAATTGACTAGGCTCATGGGGCAGTTAGCCTAGTACAAACCTATGAACATACCTGAACTTCACAAATACCTGATTTCAGTTATTTTTAGTCAGTTCCACCCATTTTTAGATATGTTGTCAGAAGTCAGTATTTCAAAACCAGGGATACAGCAACAGATTATGAGCATTCCCAGGTATAATAAAAAGGACAACCTACAAATTGTTAATATGTTATTTTACCCCCTCCCTTCTTCACGGCTTAAATTATCCTTCTGCTGACATAGAAATCTATGCCTCAGCCATTAATCATGTGAAAATTAATAGATTTCATAAACATTCAAATCTCAAAAAAATATTATAACAGCATGAAAGGCTGGGAACATACCGTGTATCACTTTGGCCAACATTCTCGTTAGCCCGGTTAAGTTAAATGCAGCTCCTCCTCCTTTCTGCTCTGATCACAATGCCGTGACATTTCTCATACAAACCATACCAAGCCTAATAAAAGTTATACCACCTTTATGGATTTTGTATTAAATGTCACTTATGATATCCTGAGAAATCATCTTATGTTATTTAACTGGTACTATATATTGGCACCTACCACAAACCTACTGTTAAAAAATTAACAGCACTTTCAAATCTACCATTGTAAGGAACACATATAGTGAAACAAGCCCAAGTGGTGGAATTATAAAATCAACAAATTATTTAACCAAAAGAAAAGAATGTACAATGAACTCAAACTTTACCCAACCCAATGCAAAAAAGGCTATGGTCAACATTATCTAAACATAATAAAATAAATCAACCAAGTAATCAAAGCTTCATTCAAGGTAAACATTTGCCATCAGAATGAAAAACAATAATAGTAATAATAAGGACTTCTACAAACACATCTAAAAAATGAAGGTCAAGGCACAAGAATGCTTTGTGCTAGACCAAAATGATATTATCATAACACAGACAACAAATATATCTAAGAAGCTAGCATGCAGATTCAGAACAAATATCAGACCACAAAGGGAAATACAATCATTCATTGCCTCTTCAACATTATCATCTGAAAATGGATCTCACTTATGCAATCATTAAGGGCATTAACTTCAATCCTGTAGGACCAGGTAACATACTAAAAAGACTCATTTGTCCAATCAGAATAGCTTACCATATTCTCTTCTGCAAATTCTTAGTAGAGCATTAAAAATAGCTATGATCGTAGCTATCTAGAAGCAGGCCATTATAGCCCCAATCCACAAGGGAGGCAATGCCATAGAGCCCAATAATTACAGACCAGTCAGCCTCGTAGGTACACTGTGAAATGAAATGAAATCATTATAGAAATTATTCAGTAGATGCATGTAATTGCCTTCTCCATAAACTAGTATGGTTTTATCAGAAGTAGATTGTAAATGCTTAACCATGCAAATTTCTTAAAGATTGACTAGTGCTCTGTGTGAAAGTTTATCTGTCAATGCAGCATATCTCAATCTGATTAAAAGTATGTAACATTATATCCAATGACAAACATATATACATAAACTAAAAGATCTAAAGGCAAATGACTGAAAGTCTGGATCTCACACAGTTTGGTTTTGTGAAGGGTAGATCATGCCTTCTCAACTTGGTCGACTTCTTTGAGTCAGTCACCAGAGCTGTGTATGAAGGCAAGGTGGTTCATACAGCCTACCTTGATCTGGCCAAGGCTTTTGATACCATTTTCCAGTCAGGAATCCTAGAAAAACGCAATAAGCTAGGCATCAACCCCTACATCACTAGGTGGGTTGTAAACTGGCTCACAGGTAGAACACACAGTGTAAAAGTAGCTGACTCCAAGTCAGACTGCTGACTAGTCACGAGTGGAGTCCCACAGGATATGGTCCTTTGTCCTCTCCTGTTTGGTATCTACATCTTTGAAGTCCAGACCAACACAAAGGGACTCTGGCTGACAATGTTTACAGATGATTGCAAGTTGGGAGCTATTATTAAGTCCCAAAGTGATGTTGACATCCTACAGAATGGCCTCATTGAGACCAACGACTGGTGTCAGAACCATGGCCTTAAGCTCAATGCCAAAAAATGTGTCATCATCCCCTTTGGGAAAAACCCAGTTCCTATGAATTACCACATTGATGGTAGTCCACTGAACACAGAAGCCATTATAAGAGATCTGGGAACACAGGCTGACAGCAACCTCTCTTTTGATCACCACATTCCCACTGTGGTCAGAAAGTCCTTCTATGTGGCACATCTCATTACTAACGGTTTTGCATCCAGGAAGAAAGAGGTCATTGTCTCTTTCTACTCTTCCCTCATTAGGCCTATCATCGAGTACAATGCTCCATTTGGCATATACCTCACTAGACACCTGCAACAACTGGAGAGGCTACAAAGGTACCTCACAAAGAGGATCCTAGGCCTTAAACTTGTGCCCTATATGGACAGCCTCAAAAAACTCCAACTATTCTCTGTTTCATATTGTCTACTTAGAGACGATCTCTACTTGACTTTCAAAGCCATGTCTGACCCAACTATGTTAGAAATACTACATCTAAAGAAATCCCAATTCCTCCAGACCACATGCTCCAATGACCTCAACCTTATTAGCACAATTAACAGAACATGCTGGAGGGACAGGTTCATAACCCAGAGACTGCCCATGCTATGGAATAGACTTCCCATACATGTCAAGCAGAGCACCTCACTGGCCCTCTTCAAGAGAAATCTTGATGAGTGGATGGGAAACAGAAAATTCACCCCAGGGATAAATCCAGTAGCTCTACTCTACAGAGGCACTGGAAACTAAGGTTGTTTGGCACTATGGCAGGGTAATCCTATGGGTAGGCTTGTAAAGGCCCTAGGGCCATTAGCCTAGTACACACCTATGAGCCTATGAATGTTACAATAACTTGGATCCATGTTGCTACACAGGCACATACAATAGGTAAGAACAGGAGAACTCTTATACTCACCTTGTGCTGCAATCACTGGGTTTGGGGTCATTGTTTTGGCACCTTTTTCTTGCCCAGCAAAACTGACCCCAGTGTCTGACTCACCAGATATACAGATGATTGCAACCTTGAGAACATTGTCCTCAACTCTGCCTACACCAAGTGCCTATAAATGGCACTTAACATTACACAAGAATGGTGCTGTTGATATGGCCTGACCTTCAGTGTCAAAAATTATAGCATTTTCCAATTTAGCAAAACCAGTATACTAACTTTATATAGAAGTGATCATAGGAAACAACTAAAATAGATAAAATAAAGACCTCAGGGGTACTTCTCGACCATTAACTTTTATTCAGTATTCATAGAGCAGCTGCCATCCACAAATCACATGGACTTATCCATTTTATCCTCCATTAGATCAAGAACTATGCAAGAGAATAAATAGCCCAATGACTATACAGTCTTTCCCAGACCTGTTAAAGGATACCGAATACTCTTTTGTAATTTACTCACATACTGTCTTGTGCAATTATGGAAATGTATAAAACCCTGACAACAGAATCAAGGGGCTTTGAAGTTTGTTTTATAAGTAAAGACCATGACAACTCTTTTCCCTCTCTGTATATTATCATTTCCTCAGTCTAAACACAAGTCTGACATACAGTGAATTAAAGGACTGCTTATTATTTAAAAACGTTTACTTAGAATATGCCCTGGTGAACAAACACAAGAGGAAGCTTGGCTTTAATAAAAAAGTAATATCAACTATAGCATGAAATGTAACAACTTCATATCTCAAAGACCAACACTTAATGGAATAACTCCTTGTTTTATTTAAATGTATCCCATCAGTCCATATGTTTTAGAAAGAAATGGATGACTGCATGACCACGCATACGTTTCAGAATGGGACATGCAACACCAAACTCCTCAGTAGTCGATAGGCCTAGAACATTTTCATCAAGCCAATGAGCCCATGAAGCTATGACTTTGAGTTATATGCTTTAATTCAGGATCTGTTGTCATCTGTCCCTAAACTGTCTCATTAAAATCAATGCTCTTGTGCATGAAAAACTAAGTACAATGTAATGACAATTTACTTAGATAAAAACCTTTTCACACACTCTGTCCTAGGAGCTGCAGTCCCTTAATTAAGACAATTAACTTAATTAACTGTTATGTTGCCAGACCATGGTACAAGCTGAATTCTTTGTACTGGGTTGCCAGTTCAGTTACCTAAAGAGAACCAAATGATCTTTTATGAGACAGCATCAACCGGATAAATAAAAATTGTTTTTTATATTCACAAACTGCCACTTCAGTCTCATTTTACAGTTACCATTATCTTAAAACCGCACTTGATGCATGCTGTTTTTAGCTGCTCATTAATCATACAGTTTTTTCTAATTTTTTTAATTTCTCCAGGTCTTTTGGGTTTCTAATACCATGATGAAAATGGACCCCATTCCTATGTCAAAGTGTAATTAAAGTTCATGAAATTAGTATTGGTTTCAATCTTTGATTTCAGCCAGAAGACTTCTTCGCAGCAACCACAATGTGTCCCATTAATGCTTCCTTCTGCCATTCATATGGAGTTACATGTATTGGTAACATATCCAAATATGACTGTAGATTCTTTTTTATAAGACCCATTGCTCCTACTACTATTGAAACTGTCTGGGTATCTTTCTTCCAGATTGCTCTCATTTCTGTCTGCAAATCCTGATATTTTATGACTTTGTGTCTCTCTGTACACAAGACACTGTAGTCACTGGGTGTGGCGATTTCACTGATCAATGCTGCTTTTGTCTTCTTTTCATGGACCACTATATCTAGTTTTTTCGCATCTACCTTTTGAACTGCTAGTAATGGGTGATCCCATGTGATGTAAACCATCATTTTCTATGATATTTTGTGGCTCATGTTTCCAATGTTTTTCAGCCACTTCAGCATTATAATGTTTGCACAATCCCCAATGCAACAGTCTTGCCACATTTTTATGCCTTTCAGTATACAATCCTTCAGCAATAAGTATGTCATAACCAGTAACAAGGTGTGCGACTGTTTCCAATTCTGTTTTACAAAACCTATATTTGTCTGCTTCTCCCACATGTTCAATGGACCATGTAAACCAGTGTTCGTAGCCCACTGTCTTGGGCTGCCAATATTAACCTTTCATTTTTTTGGTTTGAATTCACCTCTCCTTAACCATTCCTGTGTTCAGTCATGAACATCATGGGGTTCTTCCAGACGTTTTCTATACTTGCAACTATATTTATGCATTTTCAACATTTCTTATCTTCTCATCTGATCCCTCATCTTATATTCTTTCTTTTGTTTTTAGGCATATTCAGTTGCAGTCTGATTTTTATCTACTTCTGGTTTGATTTCCATCCCCACTAGATGCCAATATGCTTCTGCTAGACTAAGCAGTAAAGTCATCTTAGATTTATTCTCCTCATATTTCAAATCTTTCCCTACATTTGGATCTTGTGAGGTCAATACATATGTGTGCATTTCCATGATTGCAGATCTATATATGTAATCAATTTCAAGGAGGCCCATACCTCCTTCGGAATGGGGAATGTATAATCTTGGTATGCACTAATTTTTATAAATCATTTGATGAGCATAAAGCATCCTTCTTATTTTCCTATCTAATCTATTCAACAGTTTTTGGGGCCAGTCAATCATTCTAAAACTGTAAATTAGGACAGGAAGAACAAATTGGTTTATAGCTTGAATTTTGTTCCTAGATGTCAACGCTGTTTTCAGGATTAATTTAAGTTTTCTAAAATTTTCCTTACTGAGATTTATTCACATTTGTTCATGTTTTATTGTTGAGCCTTCATCAGTTCCCAAATATTTATACACATCCTCTTTCTCAAGCTGTTTTATATTGCATTCTTGTCCCAAACTGATGTTTTCTTGGTGTTGCAGCTTTCCTGCTTTTTTTGTTGTGTCTTTTGGCTTTTCCCGGTTAGGGGTTGCCACAGTGGAACTCCGGTCCGCTAATGATTGGCAGTTGAATTTTACGTGCTGAGTTGCCAACCCTGATGCACAACCTTCAACGAAGGTACGCCCATTCACACATGTCTCCATGCAGAAGATGCTCTAGCTGAGAGTCAAACTGGACAGCGTCTTACTGCGAGGTGACAATGCTACTGCAGCACCACCACCGCGGATTGCAGCTTTCCTGCTTTAAAGGTTGCTTTTGCACATTTATCAAGACCAAATGACATTCTTATATCAACTGAAAAAGTTTTGACTACTTGCAGTTGTGCTTTCAGTTCCTCATCTGATGAGTTATTCAGTTTTAAATCATCGACAAAAAGATGAGAAGTCTGCACTTTGTTTTTTGCTAGGAGCCAAATTATAGCCATGGCTTACGCTGTTAAGTAAACAGCTTAATGGGTTAAGGGCAAGGCAGAATAGAGAGTCAACCTGGAATATCTGCCTTTGGATTTTTATCCCTGGAATAATAATCTGTCCTTTATCATGGCTTAATTGCAAAGTGGTCTGCCACTATTTCATGTTCACTGTAATGTAGTCAATCAGTATAGGGTATATCTTATGCATTTTAAGCACTCTTTTATCCATGAATGTGGGATAATGCCAAATGCTTTTATTTGTCCATTCCATATTTACATTCTTCCCCTTTTTATAGTGCTCCACTATGACTTTAACAACTAATGATTCTTTGTTCCATATGACTTTCTTTTATTGCCCTTTTGTTCTATTGCCAAAATTGAGTTTTCTTCCAAATGACTATAAACTCTGCCAGCATCAATTCCAGCGTATAGTTTATAGTATGTCGGCAGAAGGTAAATTATTGATGTATAATTTTTAAGGTAGCTTACAGGCTCACTCTTAAGTAGGAGCATTGCTTTTCCTGTTGTTAGCCAGGTTGGTGTCTGTTTGGGGTGGGCATATATATAGTTCTTACTCATGGCTAAATCTTCATGGAAAGATGCTAATAGATTTAGTCAGAAGTCAGGTAGTGCATCTGGGCCTGGAGTTTTCCAATTAGAGGATTTTTCTTAACTTTGTTTCAGTCTCTCTGTCTGTTACTTCATCCCATTTCATATCTTGTACCTTTGAACTTCTTATTCTTTCTTTTACTTCTTCTATCCATTTAGCATCTTTGTTATGTTCCACAGGAGCTTCATAGATGATTTTCTAAAATGTATGTGTTTATTCTTTTTTGGGTGGTCTTTCAATTCCTTTTGCCTTGTTTCCCAGTTCTCTATAAAACCTTTTTGGGTCATCAATAAACTGCTTATTTTGTACTTTTCCTTTATACTTATCTGTATATTTTGTAAGTTTTTCCACCTGTACTGATATTTTTCATAGGATCATAGGTAGTTACTAGGCTATTGGCCCTAAGGCCCTTACAAGCCTAGCCAAGAATTTAGCCCATTATTTTACTTTGTTTGTGACAGTGCACAATAGATCCTGATCTGCTCTAATCTGAGCATTGCTTTTATCACATCAATCTTTCTGAGTATTTTTGTTGTTCTGTTCCCTCTTCTATACTCTTCTAACAGTGGAACTTCCTGTCTTAATTGCTTTACAGTTTTTTCTATTCAGTACGTCCATGATGGTATTAGATTTCTCCCCTTCCTTTCCCTTACTACCCTGTGTTCTTATGGCAGAACTTCATCTGTTATTAATTTAGTTGCATGGTAATATAGCCTGTTTACTTCTGATATATTACATGGATCTGTATGGACAGTCCTAATTAGTGTTCATTTGTTTTTTCAAACTTCTGGCTTTTTGGGTTTTATTGACTTTCTGCAGTCTATTTCTTTCATTGATCTTAATATGTTTATCTGTATCTATTAAATCAAGCAACCCATCTCTTAGCTCATTTTCTTCTAAACCAAGGGTACATTTTTTGTTCTCTGTTTCCTGTGGGTATTCTATAGAGTTCTATAGCATCTTCCTGTAGCACATTCTCATCAGTTTCATCCTGTGTCATCCATTGCGCTGTCATATGGGAACTC
The DNA here is from genome assembly GCF_019279795.1 of Protopterus annectens. NCBI lineage: Eukaryota > Metazoa > Chordata > Ceratodontiformes > Protopteridae > Protopterus > Protopterus annectens. The sequence continues at coordinate 37,390,149 of NC_056734.1, read as the reverse complement.
ACTGACCTATAACTCCTCAACATTGACTGCATCCGAGTTGCCACAGTTTCCTGTTCCTTCTCTTGTTGTGCAGCTTCAAGTCAACATTTTTACTGGTTTCCTGTGGAAGGCTCCAAAATATCTTCATATGGCAACTGACCAATGGCTTCTCATTCCATGGTTTCTCCTTAATTTGTATGTTCATTGCTGTGTCTATCCTGCCGTGATGCTTTCTGAGTTAGATTTTCTAAACTGAATCCTTCACTTTGCAGGTAATCCATAACCGCAGTTTCTATTTCTTTAACTTATCCATTACTAATCTCCTTTTCTACTTTTCCTCTTTGTCTTCTTATTTTTGTATTGTAAAGTTTTACATGTCTGGATTACTTTGCATGTATTTCTCTTCAAATAACTTTGGGGGCTGCCTTTTTTGCATTGATTAATTTAGCTTTTGACTTTGCATAAATATTGCACCATATTAAACCTCTCTTTCTTTCCCATGTCTATACTTCTTTTTCCTACTTTTCAAAAATCTCTAGGTTTTTTTCTGGTTTATATTTTTGCACTTCATCAGATGCTTCTTTTTCAAACAGATCAAGGTTTCTTGGTTGCTATAATTTTTCACATATCTGTTGTATTAATAAACACAAACTTTTATTTGAAGCTTCTGACAGTTTTTCTTATGGAAGTATTTTTCTTTCCTCTAATTTCTCTCTTAATCTTTTTGTATATATTGTGTCTCGAAATTCTGGTCTTTCTGCATAATAGTAACAATGCATAATTTCTTTCTTATCCTCAGTAGCCCACTCTATCATTTTTATGGCTCTTATTTGGCCTGTCAGTTTTTGTGATCATTGTTGACTTCCATTTCCCTCCACAACAGGATGGGCCATCCTCCCCCTGGGCTTGGTCTGGCTCAATTCTAGGAATGTTTCCATATTTTGGGGGTTCAACACTGTCATTTTTTCCAGTCCTGGCACCAGTGCACCTACTAGGATTAGGCACTTTTTCCCCTACGTCTTGTGCACCAAGCTATCTTTTTTAGTTTTTGACCTACTTCTGTCCATAATGTGTGCTACATAAATACAGTCCATATATCAGTGTTTTCTTGGTGAGATTTTGTGAAAAACAGAGTCCACCTCATGAGGGTACTCACCAAGACTTGAGGATGAATTCAGTTTAAGCAATACTACTCTCCTTTGCTTGCTGACTTATCATATCTCCATTAGAACTCCGCCATCTCTCATCAGCTTCCCTAGACAGATGAGTAGCAAAGATCCTTTGTTCTCTTTCATAGGTTCCCATATTTTTTCACCAAAACCTAATGACTCTTAACTGTTTCAGCACGCAGAAATAACTACTGTCAGAGAAGCAGAAACTTTTGATTTAACATCTGGCAAGCTGACATTGGTTAATATAGTAGCACATTTCTTTTTTCTCTTCCAAAAATCTAATTGCCTTTTTCCTTTCTTAGCATTAAGCAGCCAACATCTTGCATTCACTTTACTAACTAGTCATTTTTCTCATTTTTATCCCAGGCAATATTTTTACTCCAATAATACTTTCACTTATTTCATATATTTTTCAATTGAGCCAGCAAAATCATTCAAAATATTACATGCAGCCCATTCACTTACTACCTTTCTGATACTTTTGGAAAATAAACTGCAAATTATGATAAAAAATCACTATCTCTGTACTGTGATGTCCATGTTATTGTTTATGGAATTACATAACCTCTTATCCAGCAAACAATGTGTGCCTGTAATCCAGTTTCTTCTTCAAAATGCTTTTTTGCAAAGTAACAAACAGCACATGCAGGTTTTTGAGAATCACATCATACAGGTTGCTGTCTTCTCATGTATCTTCCCCACCTACCACCAAGCTTTCATCTACCCATTTTACTAAGTAATATTTTCATTTCTCTGTCTACTTGGCCTTGGTATGGGCATGGTTTCTGAGAATGCTATTGTCCTACTTGTCCTTCTGTAATGACTTTCTGGGACCGCTGGGTGTCTGTTGGCTCCTCAGCCAGTCTTTCTGACAAGTGGTTACACCCAACATGTGCAACTACAAGATGCTTGTCTTAACACTACACTGATATTATGTGTAGAATACCTGCTGTTTTGCCAGAAATACATCTGTTAAAGCCCACATCAAAGTATTTCCTAATTTTACTTTACACATATACAGAATACCATATTACGTATCATTCCACATTCTTATTTGCTGTGATTCTCCATTCTTACACTCACTTATTCATACATTCATTTTCTCTTATCTACTTCACCAGTTTCTATAAACAGCTCCCCAATCTTATTTTTCACTGATAATTTACCTCTCTATTCCTCCATTGATATATCATCATATTGCTTAAATTCAATCTATGAGAATTTCTCAAAAACACATTTTCTTACCTTCATTTCACCATGTTCCATTCAATGTTCCTTCCACCTTACATAGGTTCATGGATTTATAGGAGGTTACTAGGCTAATGGCCCAAGGGCCTTTACAAGCCTGGCCATGTAAAAATCAAAGTACCCTTATTGACAATAGTTAAATGACTGTTGTTAGCAGAGCAATTCTATGATTAGCACCAACTGACCCTGTCCATAAGGGACATAGGTGTCATTCCTAGGGCAAATTTACAGTCACCCATCCAGTTGTCAAGGCTGCTCTTAAATAGGGTCATAGAGGAGGTCTGCTTTACAAGGAGTGGCAGCTTATTCCTGAAGAGTGGCAATCTTTTGGGAGATATATCTGTCTCTCCAGTATGTTCTGTTAATGTAAAAGGCTAAGTTGAGATCCCTTGAGCAAGTTACTCTTATCCCATTTGATTTGCGGAAGTGCAGCATTTCTATTAGGGCACAGTCCGAGACTGCTCTGCAGGCCAGTGTTAGGAAAATGTATAACTGCAATACAATATGTAGGCTTAGTGTATTAAAATGTACAACTGCAATATGCAGGTTTAGTGTATTATGGGTTAAAAAGAGTTAATACATTTATTCTGCTTATTCTGTGTGAAAATATGCAGCTGCTAAAAGCTCTGAAAAAAAACAATGGATGCCTGTAAATCTACCATGGTCAGCAGAAAGTGTATTAAGGCCAGGACTGTGCCTTGAATGTATCATATCAGAACTAGAAAAAGAATTGTGAGAAACTAAGGGAAGTTGAAACAAACTCAAGGCCAGGTTGTTTTTCTCAAAAAACATGTTTTTGCAAAACAGCAATTATTTGACCATGTCAGCAGCAAATCTAATAATAGCATCTTTCTGTGAACTTGTAAAAAACTGTATAAAAACTGTAGGCTGAACTATGGAAAATCAGACAAACCTTGTACCTACATGCTTTGTCTCCTTGCTGCAAGTAATAAAGGGTGTCTTGCTTGAACCTACAAGTCTTTTCTCAGTAGCCTGTATGATACAGAGTACAGTGACAGGGATTTCAGTCTTTTCATATAGGTCATGTTTTGGAGGCCCTGGATTCTCTTGGTTAGAAACCTCTATGGTCTCACCAGTCACTACAGGTGTCTGGTGAGATGCATACAGAAGGGAGCATTGTACTTAATTAGTGGTCTGAAAAGGGTTAAGTACAGTGGAATTATAACCTCTCTAGTTTTTCATGCAATGCCTTTATTTAGGAGATGCGCAGTGTAGAAGGCTTTTCCTACCACTATGGTCACTGTTTTATCTTTCTGTTCAACCATTTCTAGTGCATTCCTGTCTTCCAAACTCCTTCTACATTTCTTCTCTCTAACTTTGACCTCTTTTTCTTTTCATTAATTTCAATACAACTGAATCTTTAAATTCTTGATCTCAGACTTTACTGTTGTATCATTATTATTTTCCCCACATCTGACCAACATTCCTCAGTCAACACACACACACACACACACACACACACACACACACACACACACACACACACACACACACACACACACACACACACACACTGGTACAGTCTATCAGCATGTCAACCTTATATTTAAAAGGCTTTCCCATCTGACGGCTTTCATTCCCAACAGTCTTTCAAAAATATCACTCCTCTTCCCTCAATTACAGTGCACCATATTAACTGACACTTTCAGGTGACTCTTTCAGGCCTCCATTTCTCATAGTCTTTTTCTCAACAGCTGCTCCATATTCAGTATGCCCTACCTATATCTCACCATCTGTATTTTCAGTAGGATAAATCTTACTACTGCTTCATCCTACTACTTATGTGGATGTAGGAGGTGGATAGATGGTTAGAAATGCCTAAAACCTGCCCACCTAGGTATTATATATACTGACTGAAGCAACTAGTGAGTTTGCAAGGGTTCTGAGGATACCCGCTCAATGTTTTAATGCAAGAATTTTGAACAAAGCCAACAATGATGGTGGGACACTGGCCAAGAGTCAGAGACAGATTTTAAATATTTCTTTTATAAACTTAGAAAGTTGCTAGAACAACAAGTTTTACACATGCATTTCAGAAGGATATGAAGTCTGAAATTCAAATGTATGTCATTATTTAGTGACTTCAGTCCCCCACAATTTGTGAAAAAACACTCATTTTATGAGGAGCAGACCAAAAATATGAGGAGCAGACCAAAAATAAGAAGGAAAAATCTAGACATGTCATAGTCCATGTTGGTGTGAATGACTTGAGCATACCCCTCTAGACTATATGACGAGAGACATGATTGAGCTCGCTGAATATGAGTCCCAGGCAGGTATGTCCCCAGCCTTAAGCAGTATCGTACCATCATCCAGAATGATGCCTCAATACAAACAGATAGTGATTGACTTTAACAATTGGCTTAGTTTCTGGTGTCATTCTAAGGGGATCCAGTACCTGACGGCCTGGGAGGACATGATTAACAGACCACGATGCTTTGCCAGAGATGGCCTTTATCTGTCTCCCCTGGACTTCAGGCTTCTGGCAAAGGTTCTTGTATCCCCCATAATGCCTTTTTTTAGGCAAAGTCATGAGGACAAAATTACCAACATGAAAATTTCTTCTAAATGAAATTTCAAGGTCATGCTGTTAAACGCTAGGAGTCTTAACATGAAACTGCACTCACTGCAAACATTCCTCACCCTGGAAGATGCTGACATTTGTGCAGTCACTGAAACCTAGTTCAAAGCTGCGGACAGCACTCCAGTCTTACCAGGTTACTTGTCCTACCATACTTTCAGACCCCAAATGGAGGGCTACAAAGCCAAAGAAGGTGGAGTTTCAATATTTATCAAAGACATACACACCTGGCTAAAGACATACACACAGGCTGGCCAAACAGTATGATGCACAGGAGACACTCCAGGTGCAGTTAACTAATGACAAAACACCTATTCAAATCATAACTAGCTACAGATCCCCAACCATGATTCAGGAGGTCCACTCCACCTATCTGGACTTACTTAAATCCATTAAAATTCAATCATCTACCCTGATCCTGGGTGACTTTAACTACTCAACTATAGAGTGGAAGATCTATTCTAGCTCAAACATGAATGCCCAAAGATACCTCAACTTTGTCAATGCCAATGGATTGGATCAGCTGGTCGACACCCCCACAAGAGGTGAAAATATCCTGGACCTGGTATTAACCAACATGAGTAGCCACTGTAGCACCCCTATAGTGTCATCCTCCTTGGTAAGATCCGACCATAAAGAAATCACTTTCAAAGTCACCATCTCCCCTGCCCACCCCCCCTGCCCAGGGTCGAACAAAAAAAACTTTTCCAAAGCTGGCTACAACCTCCTGAGAGCAGGTATAAGGAGCTTCGCAGCCACTATCCCTTCATTTTGAACAAGGACTTATGTCCAAGCCTACACTAAAAAACTATATGAGCACCTATATAGCTGCATGGAATCATCAGTACCTGACAGGACCAAATCATCTTCCTCAAGGAAGAGTAAACCTATTTGGTAGACAACAGCAATAAACAGACTATAATAAAATGAAAAAAATTGCTGTCCAGGAGTAAGAAGGAGCAGGTGCCAAGTTGGAAGCAATCTCTCTCTGTCATTCCTCTACACAAAGTTGGAGCGTTTGCTGACCCAGGCAATTATAGGCCCATCATCCTAACTAGTCTGATCTGCAAGACCATGGAATGCATTATCATGGACCTTGTAAACATGGACATTGGCAACCTCCAAACACTTGCTCCCAGACAGTTTGGTTTTGTCAAAGGGAAATCATGCCTGTAAACTTGGTCGTCTTCTTCAAAGCAGTCACCAAAGCCATGGTTGAGGGGAAGACAGTGCACACCACCTACACTGACCTAGCCAAAGCCTGCAACACTATTCCCCACTCGGGCATAATAAACAAACTCTCCCAGCTAGGCATCAACCTGTATGTTACCAGATGGGCAGCTAACTGGCTCACTGATAGAACTTACACAGTCAAAATAGGGGAAGCCACCTCTAGTAGTGGATCCGTAACAAGAAGCATACCCCAAGGATCTGTCTTGAGGCCTCTACTGTTTGGGATACATTTTTCTGAAGTTCAAGCCAAAACCAGTGGTCTGTGGCTGACCAAGTTCACAGAGGACTGCAAACTGGGCACTGTCATAAATCCCCAAGTGATGTGAGTATCCTCTAAGAGGGCCTTACCCAAACTAATGACTGGTACCAGAAGCATGTCCTCAAAATGAATGCCAAAAAATGCATCATCCCCTTTGGGGAAAATAGTGCCCTCACTAATTATCACATTAATAACAATGTACTAAGCACACAATCAGTCGTGAGGAACTACTTTTTACCACCACATTGCCTCTGTTGTACTGAAGGCTTTCTACATGACCCATCTCATAAGTAAGGGCATTTTATCCAGGATCAAGGAGGTCATAATATCCCTTACTTCTCCCTTATCAGACCCATTATCAAGTACAATGCCTACTTCAGCATGTACTTTGCCAAGCACATGCAGCAGCTGGAGTGACCACAGAGGTTCCTGACCACTAAAATCTAGGGTCTCAAACACCTAGCCTACACAGATGGGCTAAAAGCCCTGTCCCTCTACTCAGTCTCATACAGACTGCTCAGAGGTGACCTGTGTCTGGCATACAAGGCTGTCTCAGACTCAGCCTTGATGGAGTTGCTGCATATCCGTAAGTCAAACTCCACTAGGGCAACCCACACCAAGGCCTTAACCTGGTCTGTGACATTAATAGAACTTGTTGGAAGAATAAATTTGTGTCCCAACTACTATCCCATCTGTGGAATAGACTCCTTCTTCATGTCAAGCAGACTACCTCACTAGCCCTCTTTAAGAGGAACCTGGGCAGGTGGCTGCAAACACAAAATACAGCCCTGGGATCCCACCTCTGTCCCTGCTGAACAGGAAAAACAGATGCTGAGCTTGGTGGAACATGGGTGAAATTCATGGCTAGGCTTATAAGGGCCTCCGGGCCAATAGCCTAGCATTGTCTTATGAACCTATGAACATTCTGCAAAATTCTGGACAGTTGGGAGGAATAGTCCTGAGCTCACTGTGGGGTGGAAACTGACCTCAAATTTAATGATTAAGATACTCAGGGAATCTCTTCCGCACAGAAGTAATGAAAACATGGGGAGTAGCATGAATAACTTAGCAGGTCAAAATATCTTCAGCTTTGAATGCAGAGCCAAACAGGCTGTCAGCACCACTGGCTGAGTCAAAAAAGGATATCAGGATAGTAAGTACACAGATAAATATGTTTGAATATTTGTATAAAATGAAAAAATCAGAAGTTTTCTGTTAGAAATTGATAAGTTAGGGGAATGTCTGGAGGATTACAGGAGCCAAGATCACCAGCAAAGTCAATAATCAGGGTGCTCAGGACATACATAATGACATCAAGGGGCCCTACCTTATTTAATATTGCTCAGACTCAATGCATACATATTTTAAACATGTACAATGCATACAGATTTTAAACATTTACAATGCATGCATATTTTAAACATGTACAATGCATACATATTTTAAACACTTTTCCATTACAGTTCAGTTAAACCAAAACCCCTCTCCCGATTACTCACTACTTGAAAGAGCAATGCAGTTCACCTCTTATTTTACAGGTAGTAAAGCATCTCTAATCAATCATTCCTCAGTATCTAATCCCAACCGTGCCCAGCAGTCACATATCACCACATCCACTTTGATCTTCAAACCTGTGCCCACATCCTATACAAATCTACCGGTAATTAAAATTAAACCATACTTTCTTCAGCTGATGACCATCCAAGCAAACACATAAAAATAACAGCCAATAGCATTGCCTATCCTGTCTCAATTCTTACCAATAGGCCAATCCAAGAATACCACTTTCTCTCTCTCTGGAAAAAGTCATACAAATCTGCACAAAGGAAGAAATTCATCAGACATTAATAACTTTAGACCTATATGAATTTTATCCCCCCCTCATCAAAATACATGAAAAATATATTCAAAAACAATTGCCAGACTATCTTCTGCAGGAAGAATTCCTATCCCCCATACGACATGGCCTCCATTCTTCCTATAGTACTAGCACTGTCCTTCTAACCTGTATAGATACTGTCAGTAAAGCTAGAGATAATGGCAAACTAGTCACTTCTCAATTTCTAGACTTGTCGAAAGCCTTTGACAGTTTTTCGCAGCAAACATCTACTTCAAATGTCCTCACTAGGTCTCTCTCATACCACCTTTCTGTGGTTAAAAAGCAACCTGTCCAATAGGTATCAGTCAGTAAAATAGTATTCTTCACTTTCTCCTTACCTTTCAGTCACCACCGGTGTATCACAAGACTCTATCCTTGGTCCCCAACTCTTTAACATTTTCATCAACACTTGCTATACTTCCACACAACAGGTCACCCTAATACAATACACAGGTGGCTCTACTCTCATTTGCACATCTGCAAACATGGTACACCTCCAAAAAATTAATCAGGAAACTTTAACGACTACTAAAACATGGCTTGGCAACTCAAAACTTCTGTTCAACCCAAAAAAGTCCAAACTACATTTTTTCCCCCCAAATCCCTCTCTCATGAAATAAACAATATTTAAAGTCCTCTGTCTTGTTAATACAACCATTGAAGTCACTTTTCATAGCAAATTATTAGGTTTGATAGTGAATGAGAATTTTACATTTGACCTACATATGCAAACTTGCATAAGAAAATTTTATAAAAAATAGGGGTGATTTACAGAGCCAAAAACTTTCTCACCGATGCAACTAAAACTGTATTTGCCACTACTTATCTCCCCCCCCGCTGTTCTTTATGGTGTTCCCACCCTTACTAACCTCCAGGCTTCACAAAAATTAAAAGTTGAGCAATGCTATAACAAAGCTGCTAAATTTGTAGCAAATACCCCTTTCAGAACCCACAAGTGTATAGCACCCAAAAGCCTAAATCAGTTAAAACTGCCTCATCAGCTAACATATATACAGCTTCTTACCACCTATAAAATTATCCAGCATTCATCTGCGTGTCTAACACTAAAAAACATTCTACACAACTATGTTCCCAATTAGTCATAGTGATCCAGTGACCAAAAACTGCTGTCTGTCTACAAACCTATAAAATCTGCTGGGCATTGTCTGTACTTGTACAAGGTTGCTAATGCCTGGAACTCCTTATCTGTATCCATCAGGTCAATACCCTCCTGCCCATCATTTCAAACCACTCAGAAAGACTTCTTAGCTAAAATCCGTCTCTATTCTTGCTCAAAACCAGGATAAACTATATCCCTAAATGTGAACAAGTATCTTTTCATTCCTTATGCCTACTTATTCTCCTTTCTTAACTTATTTTCTTGCTATCAAATTCTTTCCCTGATTTTCTCTCTAAATGTATGACAAGGCTATTTCTCTCTCACTTTATATTGCAGTTCCTGTTTGTATTAGACTAAATTACCTTTAATTTCTCGACAGACTGTCTAAAATTTCTGTAAAAATGAGATGATTGCCACATAATGTGTATCAATTTTTAACCAATGTTATTATATTCTAATTTGTTATAATTATTTAAACTGCAGATGTTTTTGTTTTATTATTGAATATTGTAAAATTGTTGTTCTCAAAATGTTTTGTAATAATTTGGAGCTTTTCTCCCCGGCTCTCCACCGAAACTGGGCTTCTACCAGTCAGACTGTCTGGGTAATCAAATGTCAATAAATAAATAAATAAATACATTTGAATTTTAGGGAGGCAGCATCAGGGCTAGTCTCTTGGCTTCTTGACATACTGGCATTCTTTATTAACCATCTGAAGTACTACCCAAGAAAGTGTTGTACAGTATTGTCATTTATGTAAAATGTTGCAACGGTCAAGGCTGTTGTGGTTTGCATCTCCCCCAACTCCTTAATCATTGGTTGCTAGTAACATCAGTCCTCAGTGGTGCCTACAACTAGTTATGCTTACATAATATGTGTAGCTATATATATTCTTGGCCATCGTTTTTGCAATGTTTTTAAGAAGTCTAACTGGTGCGATTGTTTTACATGCCATGATAAATATGTTCAGATATGGAAGATAATATGCTTCTGATTGATTTTTCTCCCCATGCAGTACCTGATTACAGTCATGTTGAGCAGCATGTAAATTAACTTGTATGATTTATTTTAGAATTGGCTGTAATTTTCTAATAAATGCTATATGCAATGAACTGTGATTCTGCATAACGTAGCAGTCTGTAGCATCTGTGTCACACAGTGTTTATGAAAAACTGGATGATTAAATGACCAGCTTGAAGTGCTTTTGTGGTGATAACATTTAAATTAGTTCAATTAGAAAATAATTGGATGAATTATTTTAATATGATTTGAACTGCTGAGCTTAGCTGGACTGTATTTTTTCATTTGTTTTATAACAAGTATGCATTTCTGTCTGAGCTAGAAGTCTGCTGTTACATGCTTGCTTTAGAATGAGGGCTTAAAGCAGCATATAATTATTATAACATATTTTAATGGTTATGATAAAAGAAAAAAAAATCTCTCACAAACACACACACTCACACACACACACACACACACACACACACACACACACACACACACACACACACACACAAAAAACACAACCATTTTCTCAAAGCCTTATCAGTGTGTAGGTGAAGATGATGCTACTCACAATCAAATGGCATAGTTTTTCCCATCAGAATGTGAATAAACTCAGTTAAGAACACAGGAAATTGAGCGAGATTGCTTGCAATCCCAGCAGTACTGTTCAGTCAGTAATGAAAATGGCCTAAAACATGAGCATGTTTGCTTCTGTTTCTTATGATTAATCCAGAATACAGATGAGACAGCCGGATATGGCAGGTGCTTGGTGTTTGCATGACATCTTATTATTCTGTCATTAGACTGTTTATGCATGGCTTAACATGAGTCATCCTAGAGCAAAACTGAGACACTGCATTACATTTTGCTTTATCTACATGCATGAATCATGACACTAAAGCAGACAGTTTCCTCCAGTTGTGTAAGTGCTGGTGTTAACAAAAACATCCATCTGTAAGCTCATCCTTTAAACCAGGTTAAAAGCAGCAGCAGCAATACAGACCATTCAGTAATCAAGGTTCCTGCTAAAAAATCATTCATTCTAAGTTATTAATAATAGTTGCCAGGAGTAATATAATGTAAAATTCTGACAGTGGTGCATTTGGGGTTAATCTAGTCTAGAATTAAGCTATGCAGTGCCTGTGTAATCTGGTGACATGTAATTATACCATTCTTGTTTGAAAACATCAAAGTACAGCCCTGTAGCTTCTATTGAATGGTCACCAAATGTATAACTAAATATTGGTGTACGATCTCCTGTTATATTCTATTACTAAAATGAACATAAATCTAGCTCCTTAAGCCTAAAGATGTAAGGGAGCATTTTACTACCTGATTGTTTGATAATTCTGTGTTTGAGTGTTTCTGATGTATTACACACCCTTATAGGTACACCATCAAATAGCTAAGAAAGATTCAGTATGAGGACAGAGAAGTGAAGTATCTAAATGAATCAGTCATTTTTATACTATAAAGAGCATACTGTTGCCTTAAATATACTGGTGTCAGCCATTAATCCATAATATATATATGCATAATGACAATTAATATTCACATTTGACTGGTAGTGTTATTATCGCTTTATGATGAATACTCTTTATATCCATGAAATATGAATGCATTTGACCAGCAAACTGTTTTACATTTCTTTTCATTAAACAGTAGATGATTAGTGTCTGTTGACTTTAGGAACATATCTGGAACTACATATCCTTTATTAACATTTGATTTCACTTGTAATGGTAATACTATTATTTGGAAATATATTGTAGCTTCCTAGAAGAGTAGTAATCAACTCTTATTTGGCCAAAGAAAATGCCTTAAACCCAAGTACCAGAAACAATCCTGAAATGGGACAAGCCACCTGCATTACCATTCTTTTAAATCAATTAAATAACTTCAAGATTTCACCTGATCTTGGAGTCCAGTACATGATATTCATCATTCACTCTGCTGCAATAGCCATGGGTAGTATCCTGCCAAGGATACAGTACTGGTCAGCTTTCCAAAGCTTTAATCCCTTCCCACACAATGATTCTAGCTGCCTACAGGCTAATCCCTTTTGAAAGTATTAAAACAACCAGAGTGACTAAAAGTTTTCAGTACTTTCTTGCCATCTCTAAAATTCTTTGGTGCAACAGGTGGCCAAGGCTTTATATATACATATATATCTATATCAGGATCTACTTCAGTAGATCAAACTTTTACTAGTTTGAACCACATATGGACGAGACCATATGTTCGAACTCGTAAAAGTTCAAACACAGATGTAAAACCACATAAAACCAAAAAACACAAAACTAAACGTGTATAGCAAGGGGGCTACTACACCCCCTTGCACTCCCACACCCCCCATACTTAAATATGCCAACTCCGAGATCACACTACATTGCAGAAATGGGAAATCTTCCCTTTCCGCTCTGTACGGAGATCTCTATTCAGTCAGATTGGACTTTTACAAGTTCAAACATATGGTCTTGGCTATATGTGGTTCGAACTTATAAACGTTTGCTCTACTGAAGGGAACCTATATATACATATATATATATATATATATATATATATATATATATATATATATATATATATATATATATTCTACTTGAAAAGGTCAACTTACCAGAATGTCGACTCTTGCAATGGCGAGACTACAACGTCGATGATTTACAACAGCAAATAATGTTATCTTCCTTATTGGTGTCCAAGTGTTTAGTTTCCCAGAAAGGAACATAATTTATAAATCAAACCCACTGTATTGGAAAAAATAAAATAATACATAAATAAAACCCACCAGAGTAGGGGGCTTCACCCCCCACAACCCCCTACCTAAATATACCAACTCAGAGTTCGCACTATAGTGGAGGAAAGGGCAACAGTCAGTGGTGGACAAGTGATTAGTTTCTCTGGGGTGAAATTCACTGTTCCGGGAGTTGACTGTTGTAAATCGTTGATGTTGTGGTCTTGCTGTTACAAAAATCGACGTTCTGATAAGTCGACCTTTTCAAGTAGAACCATGTATATATATATATATATATATATATATATATATATATATATATATATATATACATATGGGATCCTTACAGATGCTCGACTGCATCTTTCACTGAATCCTGATTTGGTGAGCATACTTGCGCTAAAGTGCTGTTCACCGAAGCAGCACTTTCGCATAAGTATGCTTGTTGTTCTGTTCGTACTGTGGTGCGGTAAGGGAAAATTCCATTTTCCTCACTGTAGTGTGACCTTGGAGTGAGAATACTAAAGTAGGGGGGTGTAGGGGGCACAGCCCCCCTGCATCCAAGTAGATTTAATGTTTTTTTTAGCATACTTTAACGAAAGCGCTTTTTCAATGAAAGCGCTTTCATTAAAGTGGGTTCGGTGGTTTTGGATTCGGGCTTTTAAACTTTTGTTCAAAGTCCTAGATATATATATATATATATATATATATATATATATATATATATATGTACATATATGTATATATATATATATATATATATATATATATATATATATATACATATATATATATATATATATATATATATATATATATATATATATATATATATATACACACACACACACACACACACACACACATATCAAATACTGACTTTTAAGGCATGTCGGTAAGTGTTACTTGACTAACTGTTACTGTCTATCTAGGGATTGCTTTCTAGGATTTGGCTGTCATTTAGTGCCCTTGGAATATATTTACGCATATATTTCTACTTTTTAAAGTGTTTTGGACAGTCAGAAAACATTTTTTACAGAGAATAATGCGATTATATGTAAATGCATCTGCTTAGCTTTTATATGATTTTACTAGGCAGCTAATTTATTTAATTCTGTCTATCTTTAGAAAGGGAATTATTGTGTTCTGCTTGTCTTATTTTTGTGGTAAATTTTATTGGACTGGAAGGATTATTCACAGTTTATGCTAACTATTGACAACTTACCTTCTGACAGCCTCATGCAGGCATAACGTACCAGCAAATAGTTTTTTGCATGGATGGTTACCCTGGTTCTACTTGTCCTTCTCATAAGACATCCGACATGAAAAAAAAACAATTGAAACATGTGGTCATGGCATCCATGCAGGCTAGTATTATGCCTCAGAAGATAGTGGGTGAATCTGTAGTAGCCACTGCTTCAGACCATTGCTTGTTTTCTTAAATCCTTCTGGTATATCTTTGCCAGTAACTAAGGAACATAGTTTAGACATGTCCTCTGTGGCTGTTTCAATTCCCTGCTTGGACATAGGAGAACATTCCAATTTGGGTATACTTTGAAAGGCTCTTCTAGAGATGTCTAGGGAAGCAGACATTTTGTTTGGGATGATATGCTGTTCCGTGACTTTTGACCTCTTAGGAAATCACCAAGAAAAAAGAAGCATGCAGTTAATCTCAATGAGTATAAAGAAATGGATCTTGCCCATACAATGATGTTTTTATCCTAGCCAGGAGTTTATTGCATTCAGTCAACTCTCAATGCTGTATGCCTCCTTCTAATACTGCTGCTCCTCTTTCTAAGGAATAGGGTGAATTTTTCTGATGAATCTGAAGTGAAGAGAGACATGGTATACTCACCCCAGGATTCTATAGCACAAGACTCTAACTTTGTGGATAGTGAGCTTAAAGTGGTAACAATGGATGCTTCCACCTTTTCTCAGACTATTTCCAGACTGAGAATGTATTTGCTTGGGAAGAGGTAGATGCTTCTACCCAACTGTGCAGATATCATGATTTACTTGAACAAAAAATCTTTGTTTCTACACCCATTTATTCTATTTTACCTGCTCCAGAGGATGTACTAAAAGCTGCTTGTAATGCTCTTAATTTATCTTCCAGTAGTTCCTAATAAAGCAGAGAAATTGTATAGAGTTTCATGTCCAAATAAATGTCTCTATTCTCATCTAATAACTAATCCTCAAGCAGTGAAGAAACACTTTGCTCCAACCCATCTCCTGGGGATAAGAAGGGGAGGTGATTGGACAGACAGGGTAGGAGACGTTTTTCTTCTGTCACATCACCTTCAGAACTCTGAACTACCAAGGCTACATGTCAAAGTTCATTTTGAACTCTGCTACTAAAAATTTGAAAATTTCAACTTCCATGAGCCCTGCAGGTAGGTTATATCTGAATCTGATTGTATCTATCTTGTCTCAAATTCCTAGATATACCTTAAAAAGAGTGCGCATAATTCTGCTGACACTGTTCTGAGGGCATCTGCTTCAACTGCTGTTTGAGGAGATATGTATATGTATATAACCAAAACTTTTCAGATTATGTAAAGTCAGTTCTTCTCTATGCATGGATATTTTGTTTCAGCCTGCTGTTATTCAGGTGCTCAAACAGTGAGATGACAGAATAAATTGATGCATGGAATTTCTAGGATTTTTTCATGTCCTCAGAATCTTCCTTTCTAAAACTTCTACCCCTTTCAAAAGACAGAATAAGCAGGGAATTCAGGATAGTAACAAGCAGGCATCCAAGGGAAAAAAATGGCAGGAGGGTAATAAACCCAAGCCCAAAAATGAAGGGAATTTCCCCCAAAATGGGTCAAGCACCAGTTTCTTAATGACTGTGTCAGAGACCTAGTCATGTTTTTCCTTCCTCTTGCCCCTATACACCTATTCACCTTCAGCTTTCAAATCTCCTGTCACTCAGTGCTCTGGCCTGGAATCAAATCATTTCAGACTGATGGCTTTTAAATGTGATTCAGGAAGGTTATAGCTGGCAATGGATAGATTCTCTTTTCTGTGGAATTCCTCCTCACCCTTCAAACCAAAGAGAGTTGTTCCCTCAAGTGCTTCAATCCACGTTAGAAGCAGGTAGCATAGAATATGTACCTGCAATATATTTAGGAGGGGGCTTTTATTCCAGAATGTTTATGATCCTACAAAATGAGCATGTGTGGAGACCAGTTTTGAATCTCTCCTTTCTAAGTTTCAATGAGAAAGTTCCAAAATTAGCACATTTACCTCCACTCAGTATTTGCCCTTCTCTCAGATCATTGCGCTATTGTTACCTTACACTTCTAGGATGCTTATCATCTCATTCCAAGAGCATGCAAATTCAGGTATTTTTAAGATTTTATGTATCTTGGTCACACAAGTGATTATCTGCATTTACCCTTTGGGCAATCTACTGCACCAAGAGGGTTTACAAAGTGCCTGGCTCCTACGGTGGTTCACGGCAGGCTGAAAAGTGTTCAGATTTTTTCCTTATTTTAGAAAACTTGTTGAATTCTGCAGAGCCTTTGCCCAGATGCCATGGGTACTTAGCTAAGGTTTCTTCCCTCCTAACCCATCTGGTGTTTCAGATATACATGCAGAAATCCTTCTGGACCCCATCACACAGGGTTGAGTTTTTAGTGTACCTGATTGATACTCTCATGCAAAAATCCTCAAGAAAAAGTAGAAACTTATTAGGAAGTATTCCTGAACCTTTATAACAGTACTTATGCTTCAGCCTTAAAATCCATCAGAATTCTAGGCCTTATGGCTTATATGATCCCAATGATACCACTTACCAGGCTACACATGAGAAAGATTCAGTGGTTCCCAAAAAATACATGAGGACCCAACATCTTCACCCACTACAATTTTAAATCCTAGTGCTGGTATTTGCAAAGCTAGAACTACAGTGGTAGAGGGATCAGATGGCACTCGATCTTGGTCTTCCTTTCTCTTTTCCTACCATAAAGCAATTGGTCTTTTCAGACTTCTCACATTTCACTTGGGGTGCAATTTCTACTGGGAGTATAACTGAAAGATCTATTGGACAATAATTTGAACAAACAAAAGTATATAAATGTCAAAGCAATGCTGGCTGTGATTCAAGCTGTAAAATCCTTACATCATCTTTAGCAACCAGGACTTCTTCAGGTGTTTACAAACAACACTACAGTAGTACTTAAACAAACAGAGGGGGGAAACAAGTCATACCAGCTATGCTACATGGCAATGATGGTTTGGAAGTTGCTCTTCAACACTCCCTCTCTCTTCATGTCTCTCACAAAACATAGGGACAGAAAAATCAGCAGATCCTGGACATACTCTCTTATGTGAAAATTCAATCCAGAGGTTTTACAGGAATTGATCCAGATGTAGGGAATTCCTCAAATAGATCTGTTCACCTTCTTTAAAGCAGACAACTAGACAAATTCTGTTCATAAAATCCTTAAAAACAAGCTTGGAGAACAGATGCTATTTCATTCTCTTGTTCCGGGATGTTCCAGTATGTTTTTTCACCTTTTCTGCTGATTTCTAAGGTACTTCTGAAGATTCAGAAAGATTTATCAAAAATCATTGTGGTGACTCCCTTTTGAGTCTAGGCAGAACTGGTTTCTCTACTCATTTGGAATTGGCCAAACTTCCTCACAGACTGGATCTACTCATACAGGACAAGGGGAGTTTGAAATACCCTGATATCAAGCAACAACAACTGACTGTCTGGAGGATTCAATTTTGATTCCTTTTGAGGTACCTTTTTCATAAGGACACACCACAGGTACTAAAGGAGGCAAGAAGCCCGCTACCAGAAAGTCATATAAAGGTATATGGAAAGGATTTTCTAGTTGGTGCTTAGTAAATAACGAGGGTCCCATAAGGGGTTTGCATCCTGGTGTTTAAATATTTGTCTGAGTTACTGTCATCTGACCTTTCCTATGCTTCTCTCAAGTGCATCTGATAGCCATTTCAGCCGGTCTTCCAATGGATTCCACTTTTTCTTCCCTGTTTGTGGTAAAGCTATCTATGGAAGAGGTGTTATATATGAGACCCCATGCAAACAAATAGCTCCACCCTGGCATCTCAATTCTGTGTCTTTGGCGGAGTTGAGGTTCCTTACATGGAAAACTATTTTACTTATTTCTCTGACATCTGCAAGGTGGCTATATGAGTTGCAAGCTGTCATAGTGGAGGAAACCCAACTGGTTTTCAATAGAGATATGGTTACTCTGTGGGCTAACCCCTCATTCATGCCTAAAGTTGTCTGATAGTTCACGTTAAGTCAAGCCATCAGTCTCTCAGTATTCTTTCCAAAGCCAGAAAACAGGAGAAAACAGACTATTTATACCCTGAATGTGCACTGACAACTCAGGTATTACCTTGAAAGAACTATGTCCTTCAGGAAAGCTATTTATTTCCTACATAGGGACCAAGAAAGGTTTCTATATGGTTGTCCTCTTCTGTTGTGTTTTGTTACTACTACCAAGGTGAAAACATCCCAGGCAGGGTTGGGGCCTTTCTGCCATGACTTTCAGTTTCTTCTGTGGCATATTGGAAAGGGGTGGAGCCTAGAAGTATTCTGGAGGCAGCCACTTTGTCCTCCATCCATACATTTAGAAAGTACTACAAAATTATTTTTTTCTCTAGATCCAGAGCAATTTCTTAAGGGCCATTCACCAGGGGCTTCTGGACCCTTATCCTTCAGTGTCCCAGATTGGGTTAGCTTTGGTAATCTAACCATATGCTACTGCAGTAGTGAGAATGATGAACATAGCACAGTTTTTTAAGTTGCAGTTACCCATGATAATAATGGTCAAAGTCTTCTCTGCTGCAATTCCTGCCCATTGTTATATATATCTTCTGTGGGTTATGATTGTTGTTGGTTGTTATGGTTAGTCTTTCACTGGTTACAATAGCTGTGGTTGTTTCAGCATAAGCCCTCCTCCTTTTTTCTTTTGAGGGAATAAACTCCTGAAGATTTTTACTCCCTCTTGCTGCATTTATACTTCCTTCCAAAATAGATTATCCTATAGAAAGCCATAGTGACTGTGAGGGAAGTGGTTAGTGCTTTGGAAGCTGGCTTGATGCTGTATACTTGGGAGGATACAATCTATAGACTACTGCAGCAGTAAAGATTTCAAGTATCTAATGTTATGTGTAAATGTAACATAATCAACTCTACTCTTTTACTGAGGATTGGAGATATGTGCCAATGTATTTATTTTCAGGACATCTGCTTGATTTCTGACAAACATAAAAGTGTCAGGGACAGTAAAAGGAAACAGGTCAAATAATAATTTGTGACACATTGGTCACTTATGTATTCTACTACAGAAACTATATCAGTCAAAAGTCTAACATCTGAAACTATTTAATTATGTTTTTATTGCACGTTTTGAGCAAGGAGGTTTTATAGTTCAGAGCCTGTTTCAGTAGATGCCCTAGGAGAAAGGTTCCATTCCATAGAACTTTACTACTCTAGAAAGAAATGTAACAATAAAAAAGAGCTACATAGAAACCAAGTAGACATACAAAGTATACTGCATATCATCTAAAATGCAAAAATGGAAATTTTGCAGAATATATCAATATAATTTATGAATATTAATTTGTGGATATATATTGCTTTTCATTTTATAGCTATTACACAGTGTTGACATTGCTGTTTTGATCAGTGAGGGTGTCAGTTATGAACAACAAAACTGTATAAAAATATTTCATGATGATAAATTGTCAGATTACTTATGTAATAATTATGCAGATTATGAAATAAATGAGAATTCTTTAGTTAAAGAACACTCATTATAAAACCTAACATCATCAGCAAGTAGAAATTATATAATAGGAACAGAAGGAATCTTCATATAAATCAAAGTGGCAGTTGGATTAGTTCAAGAGATAAAGTATAATAAAGTAAGAGAATAAAAAAGAAAAGGCAATGAAGGTGGACATTGTTTGGCATCAGTCACACACTGTTCCAGACAGAACAAAGTGTAGCTTCAGGGATATTTAAATTTCAAGTTTGGAGCTAAGATGCCTGAGTATAGCATGACAGCTACTGCATTCTTTAGAAACAACAGTGGAAAGAGTAGAGTCTTTATACATATATTGTTAAGAATACTGTTAAAATATTTAGAATGGATGTTGTCTTTGGATTTATGTCATTCTATTAGGCATTTTAGGTGGGACACCCTTCAGAGTTATATAGAACATTGTGAGAGATTTTTAAACTGTATTGAATTTAGGTGCCGACTGAACTCTTGCTAGGGTTTTGTGATGAAGAGATCAGCTATGGAAGTTTTTTTGTGAATTTGGCTATTTATTTTTATGAAGATAGGAATTATGAACTGGGACAATTTTTTTTTGAAAATGCATGTTTACAGTTGCTTTTCAGATGCAACAGTGTCTTTTATGTGACTGTTTAACATTTATTTCAAAACACAAATATTTTGTTGTTGGGAATGGTTGTTACTCAGAAGATCATGGCATAGCTGTGGCACTCAGCTATGCCAACATTGTTTCAGATTAATGGGAATATTGTTTTTTATACCACGCTGTTTTTGTAAACACTTTAAAAGTTATGTTTGTTTTCATCAACAATGTCCTTTTTGTTTAGCTGACTTTGACTGATGTTTTGAAGTCCTTGTTTTCAAAATTACTTAACAACAGAATAAGATTTGTTAAGTTTAAATCAGACTAGTGCCAGTTTTTATATGAACATTTTTATAAGGATAATCAGAATGAGTGCATTCGTAGAAGAATTACCAGAAAAGCTATTGCTAATAACTGTTGTTTAGACTTTCACAGCACAAAACCTTATTTTATGGAATTATAATGTCAACAAGGTGTGAATAGTGCAAGCTGGCAGACTATCAACCATCACTGCAAATCTTTTTATAAAAAGTATTTACTGAAGGGATACCCCACAACTTCATGTTATATCTTGTAAATATCCATGCTTGGAACATTCCTGAAGATACAATAATTTAATCTATGGATGGAAGCTTGGACTGTGTTCACTCTTATTGTTTACACCTCTGCTTTTTACAGATTACTAAAACAGCTGGTGAATTTTGATGGGGCAGAAAAATTTAAAGAAAAATATTGGTGATTGACCAATGTTTTGTACATAAATAATATCTTAGTCTTAAAGGCATTTCTGAATGTTCTCAACAAGCTGATGATGGAATATCAAACTATCTAGAAGGAAGAGTGCATTTGCTTGTAATATGTGTGGGCAGTATTGATACATTTCTAATTCCCCATCCTTCTTTTTGTAAAAATAGAAATAAATCTTATAAGGTCTCAGTAGAGTTTAATTGTAGTTCCAAATATGTAGTTAATGTTGTCGGCTTTAGCTGTTATCTTGAATTCCAATAGCCACAAACATTTGTACTGTATTAAAAACGGAAATCAGTATTGAAAGAAAACAAAAGTAATGCCATTTGCTGTCATTCTATAACCTGCCTAACTGCTTTTTTATGTTGCTGGTCATAATGATCCAGATATTCAAGGTGAAACAGTGGCAAACAGAATTGAATTCTATAGCTTTTCATAGTTTGAATGTCCTTTTAACTTTCTAAATATGTACTAAAAGTTGAAAAGGAAGGATGATGAAATATAAATATATTTGTATAAATAAAGTTTTTAGACTTCCTTACCTTGGATGATCAGCTGTGTTACCACTCTATTAGAACTGTATGTTATGTGTATATCAAACTGCTGGTACAGAAGTGTGTGTTGAAAAGGTATTTTTGGTGGTGCTGCGGTAGTGCTGTCACCTCACAGTAAGATGTTGTCCCATTCAATTCTCAGCTAGAGCGTCTTCTGTCTGGAGACATGCATGAATGGGCGTACCTTCGTTGAAGGTTGTGCATCAGGGCTGGCAACTAGACACGTAAAAATCTACTGCCAATCATTAGCAGACCAGAGTTCCGCTGTGGCGACCCCTAACCGGGAAAAGCCAAAAGACACAACAACAACTGAGCTTAAAGATGTAACTGCAATGTACCCTACTGGATTAGGACAGAAATGTACATGCACTGATGTAACTGTTTAGATGTATATATTTTAACAATGGAAACTAGAACACCAGAAGTTAACTTCTGAAAAATAGCTGAAATTAAATTACTCTATTGCCATGTAATAAAATGATGTTATCTTTCAGTTTCAGTGCAGTAACAGACACAGTTTCTAGAACTAGAGGTTCACTGTATTGTCTTGGATGTGTTTTTATTGTTTTATGACTTCCAAGATCTGCCTTAAATCTAAGAAAAGCCTTGTCTCTCTATTTTCACAGGTAGATGCTAAATGCTACCAGCTGCATCAGTGGGGACTTTACCTGGGATAGAGTCAGATAACAAGAAGTGATGTCATCCTGCAAGCTATCCCAGCAATAATATTTGAGATATTAATTTAAGAACTCTATGAGGGAGATTTAGTATTCTGTATTTTCTTTGACATGACAACATCAGCTGGAAGACCCATTCACCACATCTACCTTGCTTGCTCTGTAAGTAAGTTAACTAGGCTATAGTAATTATCTAGATATAGTCAGGAATATAGCAGATATTAATTTATATGTTTTTCTTTATTTATCTGAGACTGTCCTGCAATGTTGTTTTTAAATATTTCCTGTGAACTTGAACTCTGATGTTACTGTGATTATATACTGACTATTTTCTTGTTCCTTTATTATTTATTATTAAATATATTTAAACATTTCATTGTGGTTGGTATTTGTGAGACATATTTAAGTTCTGAGAGTACTTGCAAATTTATTTAGTGACACTGTGGGCCACTCCTAATAGACTTGCTCTTGGTCAAACTACCATTTGTATTGATAGCAACATTACACAGTGAGATTGGACACCCTTTGTTAAGGGCCTTAATGTAGCTGATAAAGAGTTGGCTGGTGGCAGTAAAAACTAGCTTATAGTCTGGGCAGGAGGAGGGATAGCTAGTTAACCTGTGCCAGCTTTTCTCAGGTGTGTGTGTGTGTGTGTGTGTGTGTGTGTGTGTGTGTGTGTGTGTGTGTGTGTTTGCGTGCACATTTGTGTGTGTGTGTGTGTGTGTGTGTGTGTGTGTGTGTGTGTGTGTGTGTGTGTGTGTGTGTGTGTAAATTAAACTTCATGGTGTGTGTATATAAGTTACTAGGTTAGGGACATGAAATACTGGTTGGACAGAGAGAGTGATGGAGGTCTTGGCTTTGCTACTCATCTGAGATCTCAGCTCTATAGCTGTGCCAGTGGGGAGTGTTATTGAGAATCTAGAGAAGGAGGGACAACCAGCTCTGGACTGACTGTGATCTCTGTGTGCTCTTAAGGGGAAATTGCACCTGATGCAGACAGCTGCTTCTGGAAATACTGTGTGTGTACCTGTCATCCTCCCAATGTACATCCTCCACTGTTGCCATTGGTGAGGATTGAGGCTAATTGATTACTGGGCCAGTGGTGGGGTGTCACACAAGTAGCTCAAGATTGTTATGTAATTATTTAATTCTATTTAACTTTTGGTGTATACTGGTTGCAAAAGCTTTTAAAGTGATTGGCTGGCTGCAGAGGCAGGCCATATTGCTTAAAAGAAGTGATAAGTAGATTATGACTAATTGTGTCAAAAGCTTTTGACAAATTCAAGAAGACAAGGTCTGGCATATCCCTGAATTTAGCTGGGTACACACAAAATCACTGGATTCATGCAGGATTGATTTCTTAGCATTGCCAGAATGTAGTCCATGTTGAAACTTAGGTAATGTCTTACTTGTTTTGAGATATGTCATGAGCTGTGTCTGTATGTTGCATTCAAGAACTTTGAGAAATAGAGACAGTAAGGCAACATGCTTATAGTTAGGTAGTTCAACAAAAAAATACCAGTCACTGGTAACCAAGAAACACAAGAATGAGGCAAACTGCACCAAGGTGTGTTGGAGAAATTAACTTTAATTAAATAAAATAAATAATTTAAAGTAAAGGTGGCTGAATGCTTTCACCTGCTAAATGACAGACTTCTTCAGAACAACCACTAACATTCAGTTTATCCTTATATACCTTCTAAGGAAAAGTTCCAGCCAATCAAAACGTCCCCCAAACAGTAGTTTAAAAATGTAACTGTGAAAGATTAAAACAGTATTGAACCAAAACCCTGAATTTGAAGAATAATGTTAAGAAAACAGTTTAAAATGGTAAAACAACCTTCCAATAAAAGTTAATAAACCCTGCCCTAGTGAAGAATATGAAATATAAACATGCTGTAAGACATCTATCCATTTGAAAAAAAAGTTGTTGTTAACAATTAAATTATGGTGTAACCAATGTAAGACTGCAACATTAACTTAAAATTGATGAATAAATGAAAATGTGAAAATATTTAAATATTAAATTTTAGGAAATAAAACAGTAATGGAAATGTTTTGATTGGCTTGAACTTTTGCTTAGGAGGTATATAAGGATAAATTGAATGTAAGTGTTTGTTCTGAAGAAGTCTGTTATTTGGAAGGTAAAAGGGCTCAACCACTTTTACTTTAAATTGTTTGTTATTTTATTTAATTAAAGTACATTTGTCTGATACACCTTGGTGCATTTGACTCTTTCTTGTGTTTCTTAGGTAGTTTTACTGATGTACCTCTTTGTGAAGATGAATAAATATGGATATTATGTAAAGGGTAGGCACATAGACTTCTCTTACAGAATGAGTCAGTAGTATGGAGATTGAAATTTTATGGATTCTGATGCAAACTTTAGGTGTTCAGATGGGAGTCTAGCAATAAACTAACAATCTGGTTTAATCAATAAAGAAACATTCTTGCTAAGGGTGCTAGAGCTTGAACAAAATTAAGTTTTGGAGAGGCAGCTCCATGGTGTAGAAGGATAAAACCATGATTATTACACAGGTTACCCATATTATGTTAGTGGCTGGGTACCTGTAGGACCTGGTTGTGGCAGGTGGCAGTGAGTGGCCATTACTGGATTGCTCTTCCTGGGGAATAGAGGTGGCTTGAGATTACCATGAGTAACACTAAGCAGGTTCACTAGGTGTTCACCCTGTGGATCTCTAAGTCAGCCATGCATATGGTACCTATTGCATTCTCACTAAGTAGCCAAGAGAAAACTAACATCCAGAGGCATGAGTCTCCTCTGGCGGTAGCAAATGTAGGCTTAGGAGATCTATCAAGAAGGTGGCATGAGACACTCCCAAAAAGATGGGTCAGCCACCACCAAAGTACAAGAAAGTTGGCCTGCTCCTACTGACCAATTCACTAAGCTAAAAGAGAGGAAATCCCATTTCCTTGGCAGGAATGAATAGGCTGTAGGACCTCACCTGGTACTATAATACCCAATTATTGTTCTCTCAGAGCAAATGGGCCAGTAGGAAAAGAGTGTGTATGTGTGCGTGTGTGTGTGTGTGTGTGTGTGTGTGTGTGTGTGTGTGTGTGTGTGTGTGTGTGTGTGTGTGTGTGTGTGTGTGTGTGTGTGTGTGTGTGTGTGTGTGTGTGCGCGCGCGTGTGCACGTGTGTTGGGGAGGTGCACAAATGCAATAACTAAATAAATAAATAATCTTCAAAATACTTAAAAACTGGTCTGTAAAATAGTGATGTTTTATTATTTTATTTTATTTATTTATTTATTGTTAACCATGGTAGAACATTGATCCTAGTGGAACATTTTCAGACTCAGCCCTGGAGTACCAGTTCATAGAAATATCACAAAATATTTTCATTATATATTATTAACACCATCATCATATATTACTAACACCAGTTTAAGACTTATCCTCTTTTTTACCTTAATTTAAAGTTATGCTAATTAAGGTGCATCGTTCCATTCCATCATTAAATAACTCTGAGTCTTCTTGGATAAGGTGAAGCCTCTCCTTGCTAAGCCACCTCAATCTTCTTAAGTTCCTTTAAGTTAAATTCATCACGAAGCTCTCGGTAGACATCCTGATTCCAGTTTTCATTCAGACAGCCAATCATTGATGGGAGTATTTTGGTGTGGGTTCACCTTCAGCCTTGCAGGGCATGATATGCCTTTCTAGTGATATGTCTCTTGGCATAATATGCATGAAACTTGTGAATAAAATTGATTTCACTTGTGCTCTTGAGGAAAAAATATTTTAGTTTTCCTTCAGTGCCATTGATTTGCTTTTCAGGCAGTCCATGCAATTCTTTACAAATTGTTCAAGTCAGAGGTATCAAACCACTTTCTGCTTCTTCACAGTTAAACACTGACATTCATATATCAGTAATCAAAATACCATGGCTTGAACAAGTCTAATCTTTGTTTGAAAAGACACGACACATCTTTGTACCTGCAGATCTTATCCAAATCCTTTGTACCTGTTCTGCAAAGAGTGACTTGTCATTAGATTTCCTGTTTTTGATTGCATCACTAATGATACAAATCGGATGAAGTTGTTTACTGTTTCCGTGTCTTCACCATCAAGACAGAAATTATTAATTTTACAAGTTCTCAGGATTTTGTCTTTTTCATGGTATGGCGGAGGCCTATTTTGGCACGTTCTTCCTGGATCTTAACAAGCAGATACTGCCTATCAGTTTTTCTTCCAGCCTGTAGTGTCATATCAGCCTTGCAAAGTTTGCTGGTAAATTTTCTCCTGATTTTCATGTCAGTTTTCTTCCAAAAAAACTTGTTTCCGTGACAATTTGGTGTGCATATAAATTGAATAGGTATGGGGAAAAGTATAAATACTTTTATCAGTTTTAAACAATTCTGTTTCTCCTTCTTCCTTTAGAACTGTTACTTCATGGTTAATATAATGTGTATGAGAAAGACGTCTGTCCCCCAACTGAAAAACTGATCTGATAAAGTCCAGTAGCTGGTGGACTGAAATTCTTATTGTAAATAAAAGACAAGTTATCCTGTTGACTAAGTCTGCTTGAGTTTATTTCTTCAATATGTTTACAGAAGAGGAAAAATGTCTGAGGTTTTTGATTGTTTATTACTGTTACTTTTAATTCTAACTTTAATAATTTTTCTTATTTTTCTCAAATAAGATGGAATCGAATGCAGCCTGCTACTTTCATACTTCAGACAACTGTCTCCTTGCACCTCTGCTATGGTTTATGCACCAGTTTGTTCTGTGATGTATTCTTTGTGTGCATATGTTCTTTGATGTGAGGACGATTTACCACAGCTAATAGTGACTTTTGATGTTCGATTTGCCTTTAATTTAAAAAAAAGCCAACTTAGTCTTTCTGTAGTATTTTTTCATCCTTAAACCCCTCAATATAGTACTTCTTTGTTTCATCTTGTGGCATGTTGGCTATTTTGCCATAATTGCCTGACTTTCTTTTCCACATCTGACTCCACCCCATATCTGTCCTATCATCTTCACATGTCTTGAAATGCTGCCTTTTTTCTTCATTGCCAACTATTTTGTCTTCTTCCTGAGGTCGTAGGGTTATATGTATTTCTTTGAACTCATGTTTTTTTTCTTTTCAATCCAGTCAATTTACAGGTCATTGGCCGGATCTCTGTTTACCCTAGAGTGTTCTGTAAACCCTGTTGCTCTAACAACTTTCTAAGTTTATGAAAGCAATATTTAAAATCTGTCCCTATTTTTGGGCCTTTGCACCCCCATTTTGTCAGGCTTTCTCTAGATTTCTTGCACGAAGAGGTTGAGAGGTATGACACACACACACACACACACACACACACACACACACACACACACACACACACACACACACACACACACACACACACACACACTCTCGTGCACACTTATTCCCTCATCACTGAGGGAGAGAGTCCTTAATAAAATCAAATACTTTCTGAGCAACCATTAAAATAAGATTCAACAACTACTACTGCCTTTATTTCTCTTCAAAATGAATCAAACCTTCTGTAGTTGACTTGGCAGTAGAGGCTCGCTCCTTATAAACCACATAGCTGTTCAGCTTTAAAATGCTTGCTGTGTCAGAATTTAACAAGTTCCTTTTGACCATCTGGAAAAAAGAAATTCTCAAATCATAATCTTTCTACTAGATCATGAAATGACTGCTTGCATGTATACTTAGCACCACACTTTAGACTGGATTGTTATATATCCAAGGAGATTTCCTTGCAGTTCTTCCAAGGAGGGTGCATAAATCGAGCAATTGTATGGGTAAAGGTAAACATTTCTTTCTCCAAACATGTGAAGATAAATTTACATATAAAATGAGGTTGAAATTGTTATGATTAATGTTGTTTCAGAAGTGTATGATGAAATATCAGCCACCATTTTCTTACAGACTATTTAACTTGGGAATTATTATAAGACTATATTGTACAAGCAAGCTTATTTATATTGACGTTGATAAGTAACTAAATGAGATCTTATAAAATATACCTCTAAGCAGAGCTTTCATGAATAATTAAATATTAATTTCCAGAGCTGATTATAGTGCTGGTGTTCCTTTCTGACATATGAAGGGGCTTATTAAACAAAGCTACAGAAGAGTAGCATAGGAGACCATACTATAAAAGGTTTGGGGGTGGGAGATGCAAACAACTGAAGGGATTACTATGAAGAATGTGGAAGGAATAAGCTCATCCGTTAAGAGAGAAGGAGTTCTAGGTAAGTACGTTTGGGGATTTTGTTATTGCATTCTTGCAGAATCTGAAGTTAAGACACAGGGGAATTGGGATGTTATGAAAGAGAGGCTATCTGGCTGGTTTTTGTTTGTACAAAGGGAAGGGGAGGAGGGATAGGTGTTTTGGTTAAGGATAGACTACAATGAAAGAAAATGAAGGAACAGCATTGGTGAAAGAAGGTGAAAAGCAATAATATGTGTTGCAGGAAGTTTGTTCTAGCTCAAATGTAGATAAGGATGTAATGCAGGACATTTTGGAGTCAGTGATACATAAAGCAAGAAATACAGGTTTGTTTGGATTAGGAGGACTTTAGTTACATACTTGAACCAGAAATTAATAGTTGATACAATGTGGTTTCTAGTGTGCTTTGATAAATGGTGTCATTACATGTTGCAGAAGGGAATGTTGGAATGGAATTTGGTGGGCAACTGGAGAGTATTTTTGGAGAAATCAGTGCAATTTACATTTTCCAAAGATGAGGTATATTAGACTACACAGTTAAACAAGTTGTGTGGAGATGCTGTGTGGGGGATGTTAGTTTGGTAGTAATTTTGAAAGGAATACCTTGTACTATGCCATGGCAGATATATTTGGGTATGGGGTGGGCAGGAAAGGAGAAGATAGAGGTATGTGAAGATAATGGAAGAGAATGGTCGGATAGGTAGCAGCAGAAAGTAGGAGTGAAGAAAAAGAGGTATGGGCTATAAAACTGGATGTGGTAAATGCAGCATGGAGAAGTAGATTTATAGGAAACAGCAGGAAAAAGAGGCTGAATGGACATAAAATTAAAGTATGGGAATTGTAAAAAGAGAAGGAGGATGAAGGAAGAGATGGATGTGACACCTCTTTTCAGGGCCAGTAACCAAGGAGCCTCAATCCTTACACTGACACCAGTGAGAGATTTTCACTTGGTACAAAAATAGATGGGCACAGTATTTTCAGATGCAGTTGTCTGCACCAAGCACAGTTTCCATTAAGAGCACACAAGGGACACAAAGTTCAGGTTTTGGTTTTCTCTCTCTATCTCCAGGCCTCCAGTAAGACACCCCACTAACACAGCTGTAGAGTTGAGTCCTCAGCCAAGTGTTTCAAGCCAAGTCCGCCACCATCCTCTCTGTGAAACAAGTATTCTGTGTCCCTACTCTAAGTTGATTTTCACACACACACACACACACACACACACACACACACACACACACACACACACACACCTGGGAAAGAATGGCACAGATTTACCAATTATGTCCAGACTATAAGGTAGTTCCACCACCACCAGAATACTCCAAAACCAGCTACTCTATGGATCTTACAAGGGTACCTAGTTATACTGAGTAAAATTAATACTGATAGAAATGGTAGTACTCTCAATGGTTAAAATATTCTCTAAAAGACCAACCACAATGAAAAGTTTAAATATGTTTAATAATAAATAATAAAATAATTAGTACTACTAATAATAATAACTGCCCACCCCATTATCCACAAACCTGAAAACTGTCCTGCACTCTCCAACCTGGTGCAACTAAATAACAACCTCAGGATCCTTAGAACATCCGATAAACTTAAAGTCAAGTTAGCAAAATCCTGTAATTATTTTGATGACTCTCTCTTCTCCTTCAAAGTAGCCAAAGAGTGGAACCTATTACCCCAGAATATCTTGCAAAACACAGATCATCATAATTTAAAAATACTCCTAAAGGGACACCTTACTCAACAATGGCTATGCTCCTTTAATACTCCTGACTAGTTTCTCATGCCTTTGATTGAAATGTTTTCTATTCTGCTAGCTTCTTGTCTTACTTCTACCAAACAAAAGTACCACAATAGTTTTTAGTTATATATCTAATGAGTTTCATAGTACTGTCTGTAGTAAGGTTTAGGAAATGTAATGTTTTTACATTCACCTTTTTGTAAATTGTGATTATTGACAACTGTCAAACTTTTTGTATATTGTTTGTAAATCTTTTAAACATTTTTGTAATCTTTTTGTACTATTGTTATAGAAATTTTCTCTCTGGGTCTCTGCTGAAAATGGGCTACTTACCCAGACAAACTTTATCTGGTTAACAAAAGTAAAATAAATAAAATAAATAAATACAATAACATGAAAATACTAAATATCCATTTACAATAAACACCAGAGTTTCAGCCACAGAAACCATTAAAAATAACATAGGTGGCTAGATTCACACAGCTACAGAAAAACAGTACTTTACTAATCTCACTATACTTTCCTGACTAATCTAAAGAATTACTATTCCTTGGTTACTTACTAAAGTATGGAGAGATAAAGTGAGTGAGTGGTCTTGTCAGTTTCAAAAACATAATGAAAGCACCAAATCACCGACCAGCTCTCTTCAAACAAAAAACACAACAAAATTCAAAGCAAACAGGAACACTGGAGCACACAGATGGTGAAAAAAACTTTTTCTTTAATAACAAGTCCTGGTACCTCGGCTATTCACCTTCAATGGAACAAATCACCATACAAAAACCATCTCCTTATATATTCATCAATCAATCAACTCATTAGTCAATTAAGGTGAAAAATCTTCATTTAAAGTGCAACATCTTCATTTGAAACTTACATTATTTATATTCAAAATACATCACAATATTGCATTCTTACAAATCATGTACACCGATAAAAAGGATTCAATAAATTTCATACTTTTCATAAATATGCACAAAAATTATTTTGTTACTTAATAAATAAACAAGTTAATCTTCACAATATAACATTAAATGGCATAATATGAATGGAACTATCATGCTGTAACACCACTATCTAAATTCATACCCTAGGATATAAAGTATGAAAATTAACAATCATTCTGTATTCTAGTTTATTCAATTCTGTTTTAAAATTCCCTACATCAAAATGTGGTCTAGCCAACATGCTAAAAATAAATCCACTACAACTGCCATTGTGTGCATTGACAAAATGTAAAGCCACTGGACTATCCACATTCCTCCTCCTGATATCCCCCAAATGCTATAAAATGCGGATTTTAACTTTCCTCGTAGTTTGACCAATATACCAAAGGGGCTTATCACAATCACAACCT
The DNA here is from genome assembly GCF_019279795.1 of Protopterus annectens. Classification (NCBI taxonomy): domain Eukaryota; kingdom Metazoa; phylum Chordata; order Ceratodontiformes; family Protopteridae; genus Protopterus; species Protopterus annectens. The sequence goes on along the minus strand of NC_056734.1, from coordinate 37,358,251 downwards.
AAAATGTAGACCACCCCTTGTGACAAACAATCAAATTTCTCAAAAGCTTGATACTTTTTCCCATTAATTTTGCCTCCATGCAAATTTCTAGCCCTATTACATACAGAGCAACGTCCACAGCATTGCATACCTACACTCATTGAATCCATAGGATACTCTAACTTCCTGGTTAGCAATTCCTTCAAATGATTATATGTACGATAAGAAAAGGTGATGTGTCTTGGAAACAAATGACCAACAGACATGTCATCAGCAACAACGTGCCAGAATTGTTTAACAACTTTCTCCAACACCCATGAAAAATCTGAAAATCTAGACTTTTGTGCATATTTATGAAAAGTATGAAGTTGATTGAATCCTTTTTATCAGTGTACATGATTTGTAAGAATGCAATATTGTAATGTATTTTGAATATAAAATTATGTAAGTTTCAAATGAAGATGTTGCACTTTAAATGAATATTTTTCACATTAATTGACTAATGAGTTGATTGATTGATGAATATATTAGGAGATGGTTTTTGTATGGTGATTTGTTCCATTGAAGGCGAATAGCCGAGGTACCAGGACTTGTTATTAAAGAAAACTTTTTTTCACCATTTGCGTGATCCAGTGTTCCTGTCTGCTTTGAATTTTGGTGTATTTTTCATTCGGAGACAGTTTCAAAAACAGACTGCATTGAGTCTTCTGCCTCATCTAATATTAAAATATCATTTCAGTGCTGGAATACAGAATGACATCACATAACTCTGGAAATCTGACTCTGGTTTCCAAACTACCCCATTTCCTAGAAATTGAACCAGAATCTAGCACCTATGTGTCATAATGCACACATAGAGTTTTAATAAGATGTGTTATAGCATCTGGAAGCTATAAAACCATTTCAAAATTTCCACCCTTTCAGGATAGCAATTAGTTCTCCACTAAGCACAATACAGTAGGATTCATAGTCCTGGTTTTCACAGACATTTCATCTCTGGCTACAATCAGAACAATAAGATAAATCTTTATGGCCTAAACCAGGTAATTTAATTTCAGACTATTTTTTAAAGTAAGCTGGACTGACATTAACCTCTTCTTCTCCAGTATTATCTGATACAATATATTCATTTCAACAGTTACAATACAATCTGACATACAGGTGTATTTCTTTTCTGTCCAGCAGGACCCCCTGTTAGTACATTTTTAACACAAGCAGCTTTATAAATATATTTTCATCACAAACACCTGTACAGATCAGTTTGATATACAAATGACATATAATTCTTTACAAAACTCCAGCAAGCTATGCTAGCATATGTTACACATCCACTACACTACTTCTCCTGGCATAGCTAGCAATACCTTATATCATCACAATGGGAATGAAGCCAAATGGAAAAATGCACAGTGCAAAAATATTTGAGAAGACTGAAAGAATCTACATTTCAGGCAGAACTTTGAATAAGGCTTGTATTATGGTGGGTCAGACAGTACGTGGAAATGAAGATGTAGGCAAGAGAGTTGAAGGGCAGAAAGATCAGACGAGGACATGATGCATAAGAGTAGGTAAGGATGAGTTAGGGCATTCATTTCTAAAAATTAGGGAAACATGAGAGAGATTTCAGATGTGTTATAGTAAGTTATATAAAAGGATCCAATGTAAAACAAAAATGAGTGTTACCAGGAACGAATGCTCCTTAAGCCGTAGTGAAAATTATGATACAATAACAAAAAGCACAGGAGCAAACCACAGCTATATAAGACAGTCCTCATAAGTAAAATACTCTGATTCAAAACAGAAAATCCAAAGGAGCAGCAAAACGGAGTGTAGTTAAAAATCAATTTATTCTTAGAACAAAATTGTTAGCGCTTTCACCCATGCAGGCTTCTTTAGACTAAATACATCTTACTTGAAAAGCACTGAAATATACACACCTACTAAGTGAATCATGCTGACATCACATCCTGTCCAATAACAACTTATAAAACAATTATAAATTCATATATAAAAACATCACCTAAATAATAATATAAAAATAAGTTATAAAAATACATCAATTACAAAGGTACTATTTCATACTACATTATGTCAATCGATGCCCTTAATAACACTCATCATGTGCTATAATAATGTTTCATAAAGTCCATCATGAAAATCTATAATACTGTATGTATTATAAAAATAGTTATAGTCATCTAATAATCAACTTCCTGTTCTCGAGTACAGGTCTAATAGATATCTTGTCATGTAAGCCCGGTTTATGATCAGCCCTCAGCCTAATGATCCATTTTAATTCACATCTCTCAGTGAAGTTCCTGATATCTCCGCCTCTCAGGCTAGGTGTATTAGCCTGTAGCACTGACAATCTGAAGCTGTGATGTCCATTAGTATCAAGGACATGTTTGGAAAGAGCATTCTTAGTAGATTTAATACGTATATTATGGATGTGTTCTCTTATTCTTTCTCTTAATCATCTATCTGTCTTACCAATATAAAACATGGTGCACGCTATGCACCTAGCTAAATATACATGTCCTGAATGGCAACTTGCTCTAACCTTAAACTAAAAGCACTTAGATGTAACAAGGTGCATAAAGTTAGTGCCACCTTGTGAATAATCCCTAACATTACTTATTGTGTCCTTGGGATAACACAGTAATCTATGTAAATTCATCCTATTCCTGTATAAAAATTGTGGTTTCTCATCTACAACTTCCTTAAGACTAGGGTCAACCGTAAGTACTCCCCAGTTCTTATAAAAAATGTCTCTAATGTTATTAATGCCCTGTGTGTAAAAAAGGGACATCTTAACCTTTGGATTCAAGTTCTACATTCATTCAAAAATTCCATGTGACTATCTACTCCATTTCTGTCAGCAAAATAAGGCAGGCAATATCTCTCCATAATAAGTGAACCCTTTCAAAACCTGGTTGTACTTCTTCCATTTTATAAGATCTATCTACTAATCTATCTCTCAGGTTAGATAACTCACATTCAAACCCTTCATTAGTTGGATTAAGTCATGAAGCACACATAGCTTGACCTCTAATGATGCTCTTGAAAACAAAAGTAGGATACATGCTATCTCTATAGGTCAACCACAAAATGGGTGTAGAAAATCACATGCCTCTTAAAGCTGACTAAAGGAAAGAGCTTCTCCTTCTCCCAGATAGCCATGTCAAGATTGGCGTAGCTATTGGCACATGAAGTGCCCATAGCTATGCCATCTTTTTGGATATAAGCTATATTGTTAAAAAGAAAAATATTATTTTCTAGTATGACTTCTAACAATGAGCATAATAAATCAATATGAAATGTGGTGAAATTGGTGTTATCTTTTAAGCACCTATGTATACTTTCCACTCCTTCACTGTTCGGTATGACAGTGAAAAGTGATTGTACATCAAGTGTAACCATTTTATAATAAAGGCCACTGGATAACTCAACCATTTTACTATATAATGTTAGTAAAAACTGTTTGGTACCTTTTAGAATGTATGAATACTTATCTACCATGGGTCTTAAGGAATTTTCAAGGTACAATGAAAATGGTTCTGTTACCCAACCCCTAGAAGTGACTATGGGCCTCATAGGGGGCTGTGTAGGGTTTTTATGGACTTTCGGTAGTCCTTGAATGATGGGTAATAGAGGATTTTCAACATTCAAAAATTGAAAAAACTCTGGATTAATAATGTTACTTCTAGATAAATCTTCCAACATATGTAAAATTCTCCTTACACGTAGATGTATTTCATCCATGGAAATAATGGAATAGAACCTATCATCATTCAGCATACATGTCATGCTATCATAGTAGTTGATCTTATCCATTACCACTACCGGTCCACCCTTATCTGCAGGTCTTATCACAATTGTCTCATCATTTTTTAATCTATTAAGGGCTGTTCTTAATTTGATGGTTAAATTACCATACCATTTCTTCTGACTATTTTCAATGTTCAGCTTATATAGGTCTTCCTCAACCATCTTAACAAAGGCATCAAGTAGAGGATGTAAACTAGGTATATAACAACTGGGTCTCCTAAAAACCGGGCCTTCTCCACCTGTAGGTAAATTACCAAAATCCAATGATTCTGTGAACCTTTTGGAACAAAGGGAACTAGAATGGATATTAAAACTAAGAGCACACCACCCTCCGGGCTTAAATCAATATGTCCCTTTGAAGCCGGTTTTAAAACATCGTAGATAATGCAGACGTAATGCAGATGTTAAAATATAGATATCATGCATTTTTATATATTTTTATATACATGTTTTTATATATTACCATTTTCATATATTTTATTAACCAATTGATAGTATTGTTAGTTTTATATATACATATATTGATTTATTAGATCATATTATACAGTATTATACCATATGTAGACTTGCACTATGCACTTTAATGTATATTATATTAAGATGTAAACAATATGTGGTTTTATTTGATGAAGGTTCCATGATTCTGAAATACTGGAAGATGAGTAAGATAATACAGTCTAGAAAGTTTTTATGTGATTAGTTTATGTATGTTAAGGTAGTGTTATGTTTTTTATGAAATATATTTATACAGATGTACAAAACATTCTGATTTGATTTAGGATATATATGTATATAATTTTGTATTTGAATGAATCCATTTACAAAAATGAATACATAGCCCTTTAACTGAAATAAGAGGTTGTCTTAAGTTAAGCCATTAAATGGTTCTCTAATTAATTAATTATACTAATTGAATACAATGCTTGACTATATAAACTGAAATAACAGAGCTTGTAACAGAATCTGATGAAGCGTACTACAGCTACGCGAAAGCGCTTATTCTTTGTGGTTTTATGTATGGAATAAAGAGGAATTTTCGTATTATTTCGTCTCACTTGAACTGGTTTCATCATTTGACTGTGTGAGTACTTTCAGTGACTTCAGTGCCTTCTCCGTGTGGATGCACTTGTGTTTGTTCTACTAATATAAGCTATATTGTTAAAAAAAAATATATTATTTTCTAGTATGACTTCTAACAATGAGCATAATAAATCAATATGAAATGTGCTGAAACTGGTGTTATCTTTTAAGCATCTATGTATACTTTCTACTCCTTCACTGTTCGGTATGACAGTTAAACGTGATTGTACATCAAGTATAACCATTTTATAATAAAGGTCACTGGGAAACTCAACCATTTTACTATATAATGTTAGTAAAACTGTTTGGTATCTTTTAGAATATAGGAATACTTATCTACCATGGGTCTTAAAAAATTTTCAAGGTGCAATGATAATGTTTCTGTCACCCAACCCCTAGAAGTGACTATGGGCCTCATAGGGGGCCGTGTAGGGTTTTTGTGGACTTTCGGTAGTCCTTGAATGATGGGTAATAGAGGATTTTCAACATTCAAAAATTTAAAAAAACTCTAGATTAATAATGTTACTTCTAGATAAATCTCCCAACATATGTAAAATTTTCCTTACACGTAGATGTATTTCATCCATGGAAATAATGGAATAGAATCTATCATCACTCAGCATACGTCATGCTATCATAGTAGTTGATCTTATGCATTACCACTACTGGTCCACCCTTATCTGCAGGTCTTATTACAATTGTCTCATCATTTTTTAATCTATTAAGGGCTGTTCTTAATTTGATGCTTAAATTACCGTACCAATTCTTCTGACTATTTTCAATGTTTAGCTTATATAGGTCTTCCACAACCATCTTAACAAAGGCATCAAGTAGAGGATGTAAACTAGGTATATAACAACTGGGTCTCCTAAAAACCGGGCCTTCTCCACCTGTAGGTAAATTACCAAAATCCAATTTCAGTTGCACATTGCGACTAAATAATTTGACATCAGTAACATTGGGAAGACTCTGCAGAGGCTTTACATAGGCACAATTTAGAAGGTTAGGAAGATCAGAAGATGTATAAACTACTTAATTCTATCTCATTCTTCATATAAAAAAACTAGAGGAGTCTTAATTCTTTGGAGGAAATGTGTGGCTAATCCTCAGATTATTCACAACTATGAAGATAAAGAGGGGCTATTATCAATTGTAATAATAAGATTTCAGAATAGAATTTGGACTCTGGTAAACATATATTGGATTCTTGGAATAGGCATATCCACAGTTAAAAAGTAAATAGAACTAATTAATAAAGTAAATCAGGGTATATTAATAATAGGAGGAGACTTTAACTGTATTCTAGGTAACTCAGAGACAACTAATAAAAGAAACCTTTGTCTCACTTCCACAGGGAAATATCTCATTTAATTTTAAAGAATCTAACTCATTATTGTACTCACATCATGATTACAGATTCAACACTCAAAACAAGAATAGATAAAATATTTATATCTCCAGATTTAAAAAGGAAAATAAAAAAAAAAATCTATTATTCCATGTCCTCTCTCCGATCATAACTCTTTAATTCTTAAATTTCAAATAGATTTTGAAAGACTAAATTTCACTTCAAGAATACCAGCTTACATTACTAAATTAAAACAATTTAAGCCATGGTTAGATTCAGAAATTCAATATTTTTAGAAACAAACCGCACTGATGATACAAATAATATAATATTATGGGATACTTTAAATGCCTTTTTATATGGTAAAATTATATCCTGGTTCAAAAACAAAACAAAAGAATGGGATTCAGAATTGCACAACATTCAAAAACAAATAATAGGAATTAATACAAACATCTCTGATGTAAGAAAACCTCAGGCAAAAAAAAAAAAAAAAAAGAAATTGAGGAATTAAATAAAAAATACAATGAAATCCTAACTCATAAGATGAATTTGGCACTGGAAAAATTAAAATTTAGTTCACACTCAGTATATCCAAAACACTTACACAACTTGGCCATGAGAATAAAAAGGCAAAATATGGAAAATAATATTAGAGATATTTGTCCATGAAGGGAAAGGTAATAAAATAGTGTCAGATATAACTGATATTTTAGAAGCTTTTAAAGTTCATTATGCTAACCATTATGGAAATAATAAAAATAAATCTAATTTCGTAGGATTAAAAATAAACACTATCGTAACAAATAAAATATCTGAAAAATTAAAAATTGATATTGAAAAACAAATCTCTCTCAAAGAAATAAATGACAAAATTAGAGAGAGTAAAAATAACAAATCACCAGGAATAGATAATATAATAATGGAATTATATAAGATATTTCCAAATTCAGCAATTTCGTTGCTTCATAGGACTCTAAACGAAGTACAAGTTCAAAACATAATTCCACCATCCTGGACGTATTCATAATTACTCCAATAAAAAAAGAGAACAAGGATTCTTCCCTCTGTAGTTTATATAGAGTGATTTCCTTACTCAATAATGATTACAAAATATTTATGACTATATTAGTTAATAGAATTAAGAAATCCTTGACTCAAGTCATAAATGAAGACCAAACAGGTTTTATTTATGGTAGGCATACGTATGACAATATACAAAGAATTCTAACTCTTATTGACATATTGAATAAGGATAATCTAGAAGCTCTCATAATTATATTAGATATAGAAAAAGACTTTGATTCAGTGAATTGGGATTATTTATTTAAAATCTTAGAACCTTTTGAGGTTCCTTTAAATTTTATTAATTTGATAAAGAATATATACAAAGATAATTTGGCCTATGTAAAGTTGAGTCCGTTCACATCAGAAGCCTTCAAAATAACTAAGGGTACTAAACAAGGTGGCCCTATATCTCCCATCCTATTTGCCTTATCAATAGAACTATTTATAATAACAATACGTAGAGATCCAAAAATTAAGGGATTAAATATTTATAATCAATTTAATTCTAAGATTATGTTGTTTGCTGATGATATATTACTCATGTTATCTCCAAATGAAGAATTCATACAGGAGTTAGAAATACAAGTGGAATTTTTTTTTCTTAATTATGGTCTTTGTTTTAATAAATCCAAATCAAAACATATCTTACTAAACAGAAAGGACTTTCACTGGAGAGAATGTCATATACTTGGAGAAAAAGTCTCTTCTTTAGAATATATAGAAATTATTATATCTGATAAAATAAATACTACCTTGACTCTAAATTATAATAACATTTTAAGCTCAACAAGAACACATATAGAAAATTGGAATAAATTAAATTTAAAATTTGATGATAGATTACAGTTAATAAAAATGATATTACTTCCAAAAATAAGTTATATAGTTCAAGCTTTACCCATAATTCCAAATAAAAAAATTCTAAAAGAAATACATAACATTCTTTTAAATTTTCTATGGTATCCAAAAAAGAGCAGAATTGCTTTTTTTCATCATATTAGGCCATGGAAATTATGACTAATTAACTTTCCAGATATAGAGACATACAGCAAAGCCTCTATCTTTAAAATAGTTTTGAAATGGATAAACCCAAACTTCTCTTATGCCTGGAAAATTTTGCATATGGTTATTTTCTTAAATGAAAACAAATTAACAAAAAATTACCATTGATTAATCACAAGAATATAGTTTGGCACATATTATGTGTTAATTTTCAAAATAATACTTCAAAACCCACCAATCTAAAATACTTAAATTATATCTATAATTTATTTAGAACTTTCATAAACTCCAATGTTGACATAAAACTATGGTTTGAATTATTAATTCCATTTAATATCTCAAAAAATGTATAAATAAAATTCATGATAGCCACACTTATTAATTGGAAATCTAAAAACGTTATATGCTGCCTCCAATGTATAAACAGCCTCAAAGTATTAAGTAGCCATCGAGTCATAAACAAATTTGAAATAACAAATTTAGATTGGATAAATCTCTAAAAAAATTTACTTTGTTCTAAAGATCTATGCAGAATTATTAATGATTCACCCTTTAAATCTAAACCAAAATTCATAAACTATGTATATGAATCAATCTATAACAATTATAACTGGTCGATTTCAAATTCTAAATTATATAAAATTCTAATAGTCTATAAGATTAAAACTAATCAAAACATTTGGAATTTTATAACTAAAGGTTTATCAACAAATCTTTCAAATGATTGCAAAAATAACTTATTATATTCCATCAAACTAACTTCTAATGTTCAAATTTGGAGAATTTTTACTTGGAAAATTTTGCATAGAGCCTTTTACACTCCTAGCAAAATAGCTAAATTCAATTCTACACAAAATGTTATTTGTTGGAGATGTTCTTTAAGATGTGAAGCAGATTGGTTACATATTCTTTATGACTGCATTAAAAAATATTGGGATGAAACTGGTAAATTTCTCCAAGCCATATTTACTGATTCATTTGTCTTGACAAAAATCTCTAATTTTTCTGAATGTTGATGAAACAGTAGCAATGAACAAAAGAGATCAATATCTTTTATGGACTATTTTGGCTGTAGCTAGAAAGTGTATCACAAGGAAATGGAAATCCACTACCTTTCCATGCTTTGAAGACTTTTTGTTCTTACTAAAAGAGACTGCGCAAAAGGAGATAAAAGTCAAGGAAGAAAGAATTTTTCCCAGAAGTTGGACAAATAACCCTTAGAACAAAATACTTTCACTTATTGAAATCACACAAATGGATACAGTCTCTATCATATGAGATCAAAGAGGCATAGAATTTTGTTGATTTGTAAAAAAAATGTTTTTCTTTTTTTCATCTATTGAATGTCATTTTTTTTAATTTTATTTTTCACATTGGGTCACTTGTAAATATTGTAAATAATGTTATTGTTCTATTCATTATTATTGAATTGTAATCTAAATTTACTGTTTTTCTTCATAAACAAAATAAAAATTGTTTGAGTAAAAAAAAAGATGTATAAATTGTTATAAAATACAATCATGCCATATATAATAGGGAGGAGTAGAATTGTTAGGATTTTGAAGTATGTAGCTTGGACATTTTTTAAAGATACAGAAGTTTGGGAATAGCAAGGTCTACAATATGTAGAACAGTTGGTGGATGAAAGGGGGGGACACTGGCTGCATTTTGTGGGGAATATAAATGCTTTAGAGATAAAAAAAGGAGCTAGCTAGCATATTGGGTGGTAAGTGTGGTTTGGAAGAGAGGAAAAAATAAGGAAGGAAAAAGAAATGCTGGGTACCAAAGGTGATTGGTTAGAATATTAAAAGGAAAGGAGTAGTAAGATAAACACAGATTTCCAGCTGAGAACATTAAACAGAATTGGGATATTGGAGAACAGATACATGCTAGAGGATAGGAGGTACAGGGAGGATGGACTATGTCAGTAGTCCTGGAAGGTGTGTAGGAGACTAGAGGTAGAGGAGCAGGTGAATGGCAAGAAATCACTTGATATATAAGTGTACAAACACCAAGAGAAGTATGGGAAGAGGTCTGGGTGCAAACCTGTGTATGTTGATGTTGTGGTAAGGCAAAAACTAACTATAAATACATGTGCTGTAAGTGTCAAACTGTGGTAGAAATTTACAATGTGTTTTGATCATGTTACTCTTAGAAGCACATGGATAAAGCAAGACGTGACTTGATTTTCTGGGTATTAAATATAGTATTAAAAGAAAGGATGTAGCAGTGAATAGAAATTCAGTAGAGTGATTAAGAGGTGGGTGTCTAAAAATACAAGTTACTGGCAGATCTTCAGCTGAGAAGCAGAAGAAGATAACATCGGCTAGGAAACTACTTAGAAGTGCAAAGGGCAAGAAATAACACCAGATATTTTTATTTCTTATGTAATGTGAACTTATAAATACAATTTCTAAAAGTCTTTAACAATCAGTCTGTATTGCAAGAATGTGTTTTTTTAGGGTCGATAATATATGCTCGAAGTTTTAAAACTTCGAAGCTCATATAATTGACAGTATATGAGCAAAGTTTTAAAACTTCGAACATATAAAAAAAATAACAACAAAACAACCTACCTGAATGCTCTGAGTGGGGGGGAGCAAGCCCCCCTGCACCCCACATATGGGGGGCTGTGCCCCTCACACCCTCCACTACTTAAATATGCTCACTCCGAGATCACACTACAGTGAAGTAAAGGGAAATATTGCCTATGGAAATCTCACTTCAATATAGTGTGATCTCAGAGTGGTATATTTAAGTAGCAGGGGTGTGGGGTGCAGGGGGGCTTGCCCCCCCTACTCAGAGCATTCAGGTAGTTTGTTTTTGTTTTTATTTTTTTTTATATGTTCGAAGTTTTAAAACTTTGCTCATATAGTGTTAATTATGTGAGCATAGAAGTTTTACAACTTCGAGCATATAATATAGACCCATTTTTTTAATCTATTTTCGCATACATAATCTTTTAGAAGTGAACTACAACTATGTATCTCAAGTTCTTTGTAGTCAAATCCATTGTACTGAGTTTCCAAAATGTCATCATGAATGATTTTCACTTATTTTTTTACAAAAAAGCCCAGTCATTGTATTATAGTTAAAAAAAATTGTAGCTAAAGTATATGAGTCTAAATCTGGAAACCAGTATCCACCCAGCTTGCAAAGATCTTATGTGATTGTCTTTGTTGGGAGCCAAAACATTGAAACTAACATTATTTCTTACTTCTTAAGTCATTTTTTCTCAGGGATCAAAGACATAGCTCTCAACATCTTAGAGCAGGAAATCATAACAAAGTCATAAATAATGGGAAGACAAATGCCTGGAAATAGGGAAAATGTTTAAATGCTGCTCTTTCAAACTAAGAAAGTTCGTAGAATAACAGGTTTTGCATTAGCATGAATTTTATGAAGTGTATGAAGTCTGAATTTCAAATGTCTGTCAATATTTTCTGACTTCAGTTCTCACTGATTTGGCAATGGTTTGCCAGAAAACCACATTTTTATGAGTAACATGCCAAAAATGTAAAAATCTGGACATTCTGAAAAAATCTGTAGAGTCGAGAGATATGATCAGAGCAGTTAACATTAATAAATATAAGACTTTAGGTGAAAGTATAATTTTTATGAGCAATAATCTTTCCTTGAAAGAAAATAAATTTTTACCTCACTTTTGAATTAGTCATGAAATTTCCTCAAAAAGTTTCTGGATGTTATTATTAATAAATGTACATATGCTAAGGTAGATTTTTTCCTAGATATTTAATTTAATTTCCAGTCTAGTTATAATTATGTAAAAAAATTAGAAAATGGTTAATTTAGTGGTTAATAATATGGTTTCAGTTTTGTTACTGTTAATCTTGTTAGAATACACTAATTCAAAGTTTTATATCACATTATTTATTTCATGAATGGAATCATTTATGTTAACTCAATGTCAGCAGGATGTCATCTGCAAAAAAAACTTGAATTTTGAAGTGATAGTTGTTTGAGATCTTAAATTGTTCTTTTTTTATTATCTATTATACTGTTTCCAAAGAGTTCAATAACTAAAGCTAACATTAAGTTCCAAAGGGGTACCTCTGGTTCCCATATTAATCCTAAAAACTGCAAGGTAGACTGTCCTATCTCAATAAAGTACCAAGATCATATATAAAATCTTTGCATAGTCTGGATAAAGTTTTCCTAGGAAACCATATAAGTCAAATGCTTTAAATAAATAACTCCAGTGCAATGTCTCAAATTAATTCTGATTAGAGATATTTTCATGTTCATCTTTTGCTATATATAGGATAGCTATTATTCACCTAATATTGCCTCTGGCAGGCCTATTTATTTTAAAATCTTTAGGGCTGTATTAATAATGATATAATCAATGTATTTTAATCTAGATGCCAAAATTGAAGTTTGGATTTTGTAGTTCACATTACAAAGTGAGATGTGCCTATAAGAAGACACTGGACTATTTTCTTTACCCTACTTAGGCACAGGGAATGTTAAAGAATATTTCCAGGTTGGCTGTATTGTGTTAGGTTTTATTTTAGTAAACTGACTTTAAGAGAGTATAATAGTTTACAGATTTCAACTGCCAAATTATCCATTCCAGGAAACTTCCTATTTTTATAGTATCGTTGGCTTCATTTATACAAATTAGTTTATCTTGGTTTAATTTCTATAAGTCTTTTGGGTTTCTGATGCCATGGTAGAAATGGACTCCATTCCTAAGTCAGGGTGTAATTAAAGTAAATGAAATTATTGTATTGTTTCAGTCTTGGATGTTAGCCAAACGTGCTCTTTGCAGCAACTGCAATGTATCTAGAATCAACTCTTTCTGCAATTCCTATGGAGTTACACACATTGGTAGCATATTTAAGTATGACTGCAGATTTGTTTTTTATTAGACACATTGTTCCTACTACTACTGAAACAGAGTACTTTCTTCCACATTGCTCTCATTTCTTCCTGCAACTCCTGGTATTTTTTACTTTGTGTGCCTATGCATATTAGGCACTGTATTAAGTAGGTGTATTAGTTTCAATGGTTAGTGCTACTGTTTTCTTTTTTTCATGGAGAAGTATATCTGGTTTTCTCACATTCATTTTTTGAGCTGTTGATAATGGGTGGTCCCGTGTAATGTACATTTCATCATTCTCTATAATGTTTTATGATTTATGTTTCCAATGCTTCTCAGCTACTTCTATATTGTAATGTTTGTACAATTCCCAATGCAACAGTCTTGACATTTTATTGAACATGTTCAGTGGACTTTGTAAAACATGTACAGAGCACACTATTATGGGTTACCATTAATAACCATTCATCTTTGGTTTCAACTCATCTCTCCTTAACCATTCCTGGATTAAATCCTAATTGACATGTAGAGATGAGGACAGGAAGTTATTCCAGGAGATCAATGTACCTGCTATAATATTCATGCCTCTCCCACATTTATTTCCTTCTCATCTATTCTTGTTCCTCATATTCTTTCTATTGTTTTTTGGCACATTCAGATGCTGTCTGATTTTTGTCTACTTTTAGTTTGGTTTTCATTCCCACTTGGCATCAGAATGCTTCTGTTAAACTAATCATAGAGGTCATCATAGACTTCATCTCCTCATGTTTTTAAAACTGTCACTATGTCCATATCTGACGTGGTCAGTGGATATGTATCCAATTCCATGAATACAGATCTGTAAGCGTAATCAGTTTCAAGGAAGTCCATACCTCCTTCAGACTGTGGTATATATAACCTTAGTGTACACTGCTTTGTATATATTATTTAATAATGGTGAAGCAGTTTTCTTGTTTTCCTGTCCAACTTAACCATCACTTTTTGCGGTCAATCAATCACCCCAAAACTGTAAGTTGGAAATGGAAGATCAAATTGGCTTATAACTTGGACTTTATTCCTAAATGTCAGAGCTGTTTTCAACATTAATTTTAATCTTCTAAAGTATATCCTTACTGAGCTTTATTCACCTTTGTTCATGTTTTATTGATATATACCCCCTACTGTTCAAATTCCTTTAGATCACATTCCTGTCCTAGATTGATATTTTTTGGTAATGCAACTTTCCTGTTTAAATATTGTTTTTCATATTCATCAAGACCAAATAACATTCTTATATCATCTGAGAAAGTTTTAACCACTTGCAGTTGAGCTTTAAAATCCTTATCTGATGAACTATATAGTTTTAAAAAGTAGATGAGAAGTTTTTATGCAAGGTTATTTTCTTGGAGACAAATTGTAACCCTGACCTAATCTGTTAAGCAAACAGCTTAGCGGGTTAAGGGCAAGACACAACAGCAACAGTGACAAAGAATCACCCTGGAATACCCCCTTTAAATATTTAGCCCTGGGATAATAATTTGCCCTTTATCCTGACTTAATTGTAAAGTGGTTTGCCCTTATTTCCTGGTTACTGTAATGCAATTGATCAATGTAGAATGCATCTTATACATGTGTAAGTACTCCTTTATCAATGAATGTGGGATACTGTGAAATTCTATTTTGTAATCTTTTCATACCATACTTACATTCTTCTCCTTTATATAATTCTATTTTATGGCTTTATTCAAAACAAATCATCCATTGTTTCATATATCATCCTTTTGTTAGCCTTTTCCTCTATTGCCATGATTGAGTTGTTTTCCTAAATGACTAGGAACACTGTCTCATCAGTTCTAGTATAGTTTGTACATCATCGTAAGGTGAGTTACTGGTCTGCAGCTTTTATAATGGTATACAGGGCCATTCTTAAGGAGGAGTATCATTCTTTATGTTGTTATTCAGGCTGGTGTCTATTTGAGATGTACATATAAGTAATTCTTACTCAGGGTTAAATTATGTAAATATGTTGATACTTTTATCCAGAAGTTAGGTATTGCATCTGTGCCTGGGGGCTTTCCAATTAGGAGCTTTTCTTAATTTAATTTCAATGTCTCATGCTGTTACTTCATTCCATTTAATATTCTCTACATTTGATCTCCTTACTGTTTATAATTATTTTGTCCATTCAACATCTTTTCTATATTCCACAGGATCTTCATAAATATTTCCCCAAACTGTATCTATGTCTTCTTTTTCAGTGGTGCTTCTGGTCTTCTTGCTTTATTTTACAGTTCTCTATAAAACTTTTTTTGGGTCATCAATGAATTGCTTATTTGGTACTTTTCCTCTTTATTTATTTGCATATCTTCTAGGTTTTTCTGTCACTGCTATCTTTAGTTTAATATTTGCAATAATGCATGATAGATCCTTGTCTGTTTTGATACTGTGTTTTGCATTTACCACATCTATCTTTCCAAATGGCACCTCCTATACCGAGCCAACAGATATTGCCTATATACTGGCTGACAGATTCAGTGATAACTTTACCCCTTTCTCCCCTCCTAAAGGACCAACCACAATACCAGTAGATTGCCAGGCACCCAGTATTACTGATGCACAGGTTAAAACAGCACTGTCCAAGACAAAGAATACAGCTTCTATGGGACCTGACAATATCTCTGGCTGTGTTCTACATGAACTACAAAGTGAACTGGCACCTCACCTGTGTGCCCTGTTCAGTTACAGCCTCACCTCATGCTTTGTCCCTACCAAATTGAGCACTGCTACAGTCATCCCTCTCCACAAAGGAAGAGTGACTACAGACCCTGGGAACTATCGCAAATGCAAAGCTATGGAACGCATAATTGTGGGCCCAACAAACAAGGATATAGGGAATCTCCAAACTCTGGATCCTACACAGTTTGGTTTTGTGAAGGGCAGATCATGCCTGCTCAATTTGGTCGACTTCTTTGAGTCAGTCACCAGAGATGTGGATGAAGGCAATGTGATTCCTACAGCCCAACCTGATCTGGCCAAGGCCTTTGATATCATTCCCCACTCCAGAATCATAGAAAAACTCACTAAGCTAGGCATCAGCCCCTATATCACTAGGTGGGTTGCAAACTGGTTCACAGATAGAAACCACACTATGAAAATAGCTGAGTCCAAGTCGGACTGCAGACCAGTCATGAGTTGAGTCCCACAGGGTTCAGTCTTGGGTCCTCTCCTGTTTGGTATCGACTTCTCTGAAGTCTAGGCCAACACAAAAAGACTCTGGCTGACAAAGTTCACAGACAATTGCAAGTTAGGAGCTATTATTAACTCCTCAAATGATGTTGACGTCCTACAGAAAGGCCTCACTGAGACCAATGACTGGTGTTAGAGCTAGGGCCTTAAGCTCAAAGCCAAAAAATGTGTTGGCATCCCCCTTGGGAAAAACCCAGTTCCCTTAAATTACCACATCGATGGTAATCCACTGAACACAGAAGGAGTTATAAGAGGTCTGGGAACACAGGTTAAGAACAACCTCTCTTTTGCCCACCACATTGCCACTGTGATCAGAAAGTCCTTCTATGTGGCACATATCATTACTAAGGGTTTTGCGTCCAGGAAGGAAGAGGTCATTGTCTCCCTCTACTCTTCCCTCATTAGGCCAATCATCGAGTACAATGCCTCATTTGGCATGTACCTCACTAGATGCCTGCAACAGCTGGAGAGGTCACAAAAGTACCTCACAAAGAGGATACTAGGCCTTAAACACTTGTCCTATATGGACAGACTCAAAAAACTCCAACTATTCTTTGTATCATATCACCTACTTAGAGGCTAATTTAGCCATACACTATTTTTTTTTAATTTACTTCTGTTATATCATATGAATTTCACTTAATAATCTTGACTATTGTGTTCACTTCTTTTATCAGACTTGTAACACTTGGGGTCTTATTTACTTACTACCTCTTCAGATGTATCCTTCATCACCTGATATCCCTTCATATGGGAAATCAGTTGCCCATCACATCACAAAATTGGCTGAATCAGAATTGTCACTCTGTCCTGCTCCTTCCCTTGCTGTGCAACTTCAACTGAACATTTGCATTGGTTTCTTGCAGAAGGCTTCAGAACATCATCTTGCGGAAATTCTTCAGAGGCCTCCCATTCCACCTGTTTTTCCTTAGTTTGAGGACTCATTGTTCCATCATGCTGTGTAATTACTTGTCTTGAATCTTTTGTGCTGAATCCTTCACTCTGCAGGTAATCCATACCTTTTGTTTCTATTTCTTCAACTTCTTCATTACTAATCCTCTTTTCTGTTTTCTTTTAAATTCTTATTTTTTTGTATTGTGAAAATGCTCATATCTGGGTGCCTTTTATTAAAAAATATGAAATAACAGCCTTTTGAGCTATTTTAGTGAAGCTAAAATATCAAGCAGTAGTAGTAAGAAACATATGTAAATTAAACTCCAAACAGTAGCAAAAGCTCTCTCTGCAATCAAAATTTTGTCACTTTTGCGAATAAAAAATAGGTTCAATTTTTGCATACCAAAACAACAAATCTTCTTGTTGCAATTAAAAATAGCTTCACTTCTTAGTAGAAAAACAAGAAATCCTTATTGGGTGAAACTTATACAAATCAGTAGGTAAGTGCTGTGCTTATGTAAAGAAACTAGAGATAAATGTTGTGTTTATGCATATTTCAAACACAAAGGGCCGGATTCACGAAACCTCCATGTAAGACTTAAGTAAATTAAAAAAAAAATAGTGTATGTCTTACTCGGAGACTGCAGTTGAACGGTATGATGTCAGCATGCCATGCATATTCATGAGGGCATGCTGAATCATACCCTAGTCTAACACGGTCC
The DNA here is from genome assembly GCF_019279795.1 of Protopterus annectens. NCBI lineage: Eukaryota > Metazoa > Chordata > Ceratodontiformes > Protopteridae > Protopterus > Protopterus annectens. The sequence continues at coordinate 37,340,262 of NC_056734.1, read as the reverse complement.
ATGTAGGAAAGTAGGGGGTGTGTCTGATTGCTGAGTACAGCAAAGGGGCATGCCCCCAGAAGAGTCAGAGTCCTGAAAGTAAACACCCACGAGCGAATCTGCTGAAATGTCAAGGAATACAACATCACGCATCCCCACAGAGTAAACCCTACTGAAAATGTGTAAAATGTAAAAATAGCAGTTTCCTTTTTTTTTTTTTCTAATTTCCAAAATGTTTGCCTGCATTTCGTTCATTTGCGCGGGTATGCCCTTCGCTCAGCCACAGTTAGCAGACATTGAAAAGTATATAAGATCTACATATGCAAATTAAGCCAAGTAGCAATAGCATAGTGGTAGAGATGTCGGCCAAAGAGGAGGTAGTCACGGTTTGAGCACCCACAATATCATTCTCCATTTTTATTTAAGTAAGTATGAAACAATCCCCTGACATATATAACTATAATTTAAGTAAAATGTAATGAAATGGCCCATGTATTTGTGAACAAAACCGATGTAATATATAAAAAAAGGATCATAATTGCCCATAACTTAGCAATTCTTTAACAAGCTAAATATGAGTGCCCGTAGCTGAGCAGCACTTTAACAAGCTTAATATGAGTGCCTGTAGCTGAGTAGCGCTTTAACAAGCTTAATATGAGTGCCTGTAGCTCGGCAGTGCTTTACCCAGCTTAATACGAGTGCTTATAGCTAAATAACGTGTTACCCAGTGTAAGCCATTTGCGCGGCGCTGCACAGAGGGCCAACCAGCTTACCATCGGGCAATGTTGGGCAAGCTGTAGCAAAGTCGCCTTTACACAAACACACCTCCTAGCCTGCCTAGACAGTTGTAAAATAAATAAAGCCATGACAAGGGTCAAACCTGGGATACTGTGCACCATAGTCAAAGTACTGAACCACTAAGCCATGACAGTTGTACTTAAAAATACAGTATTAACATACATATAGGAATGAATGAACATATAACCATGACAAAACAGGTTTGCTGTAAGCAGAGAAATATCCAAAATGGCCAATCACAGATAAGCGTGGGAAAACCGGCATATATAAGCCCCATAGGTGGGAATACACACTGTAACTGATTGTGGTACCCATTTGCAGTCAGGATGGCAGGTGCAGGAGAGGGAAATTGCTTTAGAGCACAAAGGTGGGGTGTTGAGGAGTCAAAATATATGGTTTGGCTCCTAGTCCACCATCATGAAGGCCAACTCATGCAGGGCCAGGTTCAATGGGGAGCGTACAAGGCAGAGGCATGGAACCAGTTGGCACATGATCTCACCAGTGCCACAGGCATTCCGAGGACTGGTGAACAGGTCTGACACCACCATGCAGACCTGAAGCGATGAAAGGAGGACCAACTGAACCGATGGATCCAGGAGGCCCGTCAAATGCCTAATGCCCTACTACTGAGTAAGTATCCAAGTAATTAAGTATGTAAGAAATGCTATACTAGCCTATAGTATGGATAGGTATGTTCCAATATTCCTTCATTTATATTACAGCTGCAGGTGTTTGTTCCGCAAATTGGCAAGCCTAGGCTGATAGGCTGGCAAGGTTCTGACACCAGGCAGGTTAGTAATTATTCTGCTGGTATTGTTATAGAATAGAAGTGAGACAGCCTGTAAAAGAGTTCAGTGTTGTAACCCAGTAATAAAGGTCAAATAAGCCTAGAAGAAAGATTCTGCTAGTATTGTAAGATTAGATAAGTGATGCAGCCTGGAAAAGAGTATTGCAATCCAGTAATAAAGATTAAAAAAAGTCTCAAATAGAGTTTCAACCTGTATGGTAATATCAGATAACTGCTTCAGCCTGAAAATGAGTGTTGTAATCAATCAACAAAGGATAGACAAGTGCCGAATACATCCTTGTAAATTCTGCCATATGAAATAAGTGAGTCAGCTGGAAAGGATTGTTATAACCCAGTAATAAATGTTAATAAAGCCTAGAATTAAGTACCATCCTGAAATGTAAATATAAAATAAGTGAGAGGGTGTGAGAAAGACAGTTTGAAGCTACCAAGAAAGCTGTAATAAGTCTGGAATAAAGGTATACTGCATTCACTACATAATGAAATGAATGAGACAGACACGACCAAAGAGTGAAATGTCTTTAATAAGGTACAGAACCTGGACTGTGTCCATCCCACAATTTGGATATGTTGCTGTACCCTTGCATTATGGCGATAGTATGGTTGTATGAAATGCGGAACATCCACAGTTGTCCAGACCCATATAAATCAAATGTAGCAGGATGCTTTACCCGAACACAGCCAGATATGAACATATATGAATAAAAATGGAATGTATATTAATGTAGCAGAAACATCCCCATCACCAACATTCCTAAGGTTACATACAGGAAACTGTACTAATACATGTAGGGGATATATATCTGCATCTACTAGGAATGTACAGTATATGTATAGGTAGTTTAAGTTGTTAATGTAATATTTCTCCACCCTACCCTATTCTCACAAATTATGCCATTCCACACCAAACTGGGTATGTGTATTCACAATTAATTCCCATGGACATTTGTCCTGTTGGTTTATACATATCTGCATGTACGTTGATGCATGTGCCCTGTTCACATATCCAAACCTGATGGCCTGTTGCCACCAATGAACCCTGCATGCTGTTGGAATGTCCACTGTTGTTCTAAATATGCATGTGTTATGCTTGCTGCTCAATGTTTGGAATTCATGTGTGTTTGGTTAATGGGAATACTGATGCATGCTGTTACAACTAATTTTGAATGGTGTTGTTTGTTACTAACCCAAAATGCTATATAATACTGCTAAACATAGGACAACAGGGAAGGCGGGTTCCAGTGGACCCACCTCTCCCACCTCATCTGGCGAGTGCACCTGGCACCAGTGCCCAGTACGGGACCTCCTCCTCCGGTGGCCCTGTGCCACTTTCGGGTGGAAGCGCTGCAGGGGATGGGGCTCGTCCCCCCCTCTGCAAGCGTGGCCGGAGGAGAGCC
>NC_056734.1:37297280-37332280 GCF_019279795.1 Protopterus annectens | reverse complement strand
CTAAACACTACAGTATGGTGTATGTTCACATTCCCTGGTAACACTGTCTGGTGTGTTTCCTGTAGTCTGCACAGATTACATACATCATGCATAGGTATCTGTAAGCAGGGGCAGACAGTACTATAAGGTACACAGTTAATGCTCATCTGTGTCGTCATACATTTGTGTGTTGTGTGTATGTGTAATGATGCCTGTACCATGGCTGCAATCACATGTGTGTTACAGGGTATGTGTGTGTACCTGGCAGCATGTATACTCTGTGACAGCAGTATGCTGGCTATATTAACAATTGTGCACATATGTCAGGTAGGGGTATGGCATCAAAATCTAGGGTGGATTACCATTGAAACTGTAAATGTGCATTGCATTCATTGCATGGGATGACAATATTCTTCATCCATTAGCTTGATACATACCCTTAGTGTGAGGTTGTGCATTGTATCCCAAACAGTGTGCCGAGTGCTGGTGTATACTAGTTTGTTGTATGGAGTGTGGGAGGCACTGTCAGACAGTTGTGGGCTGAGCACTGATATGTGGTATTGAACATGTGTATCCCCTGATAGACAGACAGACGCTATATATGGCAGTTAAGTGATATCAGTACATTAGAATATTAAGTGTGCCACATGACTTCTTCACAGATTTTCTTTTCCTTCCAGGGTGATGGTGCATCAGTGTAACCCACCTTATACAGCAGCAGAGGATCAGGAGATCCACCAGAGCCTGGTGCAGAATTTCTCTGTGCTGTCTTCCAGGACCAGCCAGAACCAGCATGAGAGGGCTGCACTGTGGCAAGATCTTGTCCGTTGGGTAAATGACATAGGCATGCATAACTGGACATATGAGCAGGTACGCCATCACTGCAGTGATTTAATTAGACATGTCTGGCAGCGTGCGTCTGATATACACAGACAACAGCTTGCCACAGGTGGTGGGGTACCTATCCACCCCCCCTCACCAGTGTGGAGAAGCACCTCTTAAGTGTTGTGGCTCCAGGCTAACAACAACAACATCCACAAACATGTGTCATCATGGAAGCCGGTGAGCCACCCAGCATGTTGAAATGGAGTGTGCAAGTAACATGCCATATCTGTAGTTGACTGTTCTCTGTACTGGTAGTTTATGCGTGTGTGAGATGTGTACTGTGTGTATAGCTGTTAACCTGCCGATTCTTCTGCAAGATTGATATTCTGAGTATAATCTGTATACCTGTGAAAGCCAACTGTTGTACTACTGTACTTTATCATACTCACAGTATCAATGGCACAGTTGTGGCCACTGGCAATCACTCTCATATTTTTGCAGGTCCCTCTGGAGTGACAGCAAGGCAGCCAATCCATGCTGGTAAATGTGCAATAACAATACTATTGCTAATGACATGTGCATGTCATATGGAGGTGTAGTGTGTGCACATGTAACACACCTACGCATAATGCATGCTGTGCATGTTTGCTGTGAGACTATGCATATCCCATTATTCTCAGTAGCTGCCTCACTCACATGCAAGACACAGAGCATGACACACATGTGTGGCAACACAGTACTGGACATTGTATAGGCATACCTGATACACATGTACACAACACACACATGTTTGGCATAAACACTACACCTTAGCCTGCTACACATGTCCAATTATGACACCTGCTGTATGCCCACCCTTCAGTATCCCACTTCTCATCTATGCAGCACACATAATATACCTGAGGGGTAGAGGCCTATCATGTCTTTGTGCAACAGTCTTGAACAAATAATACATTCATGTTAGGCAATGCTCACTATTGGCCACCTTACACACCCATGTATCAAGTGGCTGTGTAATTGTGGATGTAGTCATGTTACTGCACTTCAGGTACAGTATGCTAGCTGCCTGTCTGGCACACATTATTATTGTTGACTGACCACAAGAAGCATGTTGATCATGGCTCACATTACTACACCACATCCAGTTCCACTGACCACAAAAGTACACATAGCAGTTACTGCGTAGCACCATCATGTGTTTTGTGTGTGTGTGTGTGTGTGTGTGTGTGTGTGTGTGTGTGTGTGTGTGTGCAAATATATGCATCCACAGCTTGTAACACTTGCACAACATTGTTCTGTCCTTGTACACGTGTCCCAGGGTGGAGACAATCACTGAACAACTACACACAAGCATCAAGTACAGGTATACTGTTATTAACAAGGGCTGTCTACACTTGTACTGCATGTTCCTGTGCAAAACTTAATCTGCATGCTGACACATGTGCAGTGATGTTTCTTCATGTGATACTGTCACCCACCCTCAAACAGTATTGTGTATGTGTTGGATTGCAGGTGTGTCTGTGTTTGTATCTGCTGTACTGAGGAGTGTGCCTGTGTGCTTGTGTGCCTGTGTGCCTGTGTGCATGTGTGCTAACATCGTGTACACATTTGTGAACTGTGTTTCCTATCTTCCTCTCACAGGTTCTGATGTTGCTCTGGTGGAGTGCAGCAGGGAACCTGAAGCCACTGCTGGGGATAGTAATAATGATGATACATGTGTAATGGCACAGGGAGGTGTGACAGGGTCTGTCATTGGTCAGCCAATCGACACTACACAGCAGTCAACCCCATCAATGCGCACAGTCATCCTGCCGATACATCCATTGTCACCAATGTCCTTAGCTGAGGGATAGCATACAGTGGGCATTGACCAGGGCAGTGTGGTATCATTGGCACATGCATCCCCTCACAGCAGCCATGGCCAGATTCCTGACATGGTACCACACAGGCAGATGTCCAGGGGTTCTCGTGGGAACATCCATGGTTGTACTGCCCCTGTCAGACGTGCCCACAGAGGTCTTTCAACCTCAGCTATGTTCTGGGCTGTAATGTAGGCACAGGCACGTATGGAACGGTACACCAGACAGGGTCTGAGGGAGCTTAGCGCACATCGCACCGCTATGAATGACACTATGCGTGACGTTGTGGCTGCCATCCGTAATATCAGCGAGGTCATTGATAGACGTTGGGGGGACACATTAGATCTCTTCCACAACTACATGTCCAGGAGCCAGGACAGTGCAAGACGGTTGAGGTGTCAACATGGACGTATGCCAGCAACATCATCAGCTGGCAGTCGTCGCGGACGACAACAAACCCACAGCCACTCCCATAGTGCCAGTACCAGCCCCAGCAAAGCTGAGTCTGTGCTGTCATTAGACCATCCTAGAAGACCACGTGCACGTGGCTCTGTACAGTCCCAGCAGGGACATGTGTCCAGTCAACAACCCACTGCCTCTGATGACAGTACCCAGTCTGGCTTAGTACCTGATACTGTCCATAGCACCCCTGCCAGGCACAGGTACCGTGTCCATGGCCAGAGACAGTGATCTGTATAACCTGGCAGGAACAGTCTGTGGCTGTCCACAAACAGCCGTATATGGCAGCCACGTGGTGGAACTGTGTGCATGCATACACACACACACATAATGCTAACACCTAGGGCTAACACATACACACACACATCGCATCAACATTGCCCCATGTTGTACTGTTGTCCCTCACTAACACACACACACACACACACACACATACATGTCAATTGAATGTGTCAATGGCAGACTCTGGCAAACCAAGTACACACCCTGTGCATATGATGAAACTGTGCCACCTCCTGCCATCTGTAACATTGATGCAGGAACAGGATAGCATGATGCTGATGCACAGGGTGACTACATAGCACTGTAGTAATATCATCATGTTGTTAACAGTACAGTGTAATGATATCGTTGTGGGTATATCCGAGCATGCATGATGCATTAACACTAATTGTCATTGTAGTTTACACCAGTGTTAATTCCCAATGTGTACTGTCTGCACATGTGCCACATGGCTGTTGTGTATACCTGTGCCTGCATGTGTCGGGGTGTGGACAGTACATGAGTGATGTTTGCAGCACAGAGTTGCAGGTGTACATTTGTGAACATGGTAAGCATGGAACATGACATGGTTTGACAGTATGCTGTGGGTTATACGGTTTCCAAATGTCAATGGTCTGCAGTCTGGTAGTATACACATCCTACATAGCCTGGTGTCTCCTCAACTGATACACAGATGTAAGAACCCTGTGTCAGTGATATCCCTGCAGTACTACACTATACCAGTAGCCATTCTTACTGAGCCCCACACATCCCTGGAACAATACTCTTTGGTATATAGCAGTCTCACGTACATGCCAACACACTACAGATATGTCCATCCATGACTGCAAATGCATACAGTGGCCTACAATGCATTCTACACATGACACACCTAACCACCACAAGGGTATCATACAGACAGATACCTGTTGTCCAAGCCATGCTGTATTGCTGTAATGCAACTGTAGCATTGTCATCGGCATGTACTTAACATAGTATTCCAACAGTACCATATAGGTGGTAGCACCCATCATGTAGAACGGGTAATGGTGTGTACATGTGGACAAGTGTTATCTTGTCTATCCTATAATATTAACTTTTCCAAAGGTATTCTGCAGTCCCTTGGTGTATCACCTAAGCAAGAAGGTGTCTGTATGCATATTGGCAACAGTTGCCATACACCTACACTGGATGTCCATCACTCACAGACTTTGCTGTGTTTTAACATGTCTGACATAAACTCCAGACATGAACCCTCACCCACATTAATCTATCAAAGCTTTCATGGGTGTGTGTCACATAGTTGGCCTAGGACACAGATCACTGCAGTAGCCTGCATTGTCACCAACATACATGTATGGCCTAAGGTCTGGGAAGCTGCGGCACATGCTGGCAAAGGTAACAACTGTATTCATATGAGGCAGGCTTCACACATAGGAACTATTAAAGGTCACAGGTACATATCTGTATGTGGCACACACATACCTGATGTGTGAATTGAAATTACTGTTATAATAATATGTCATACAATAATAAAAGCAAAACACACAACACATTAACAAACTGTGTGACAAACACACAGATGGCATTTGTAGGATTCAAACCCCTACCTAACTATGTTATGATACTTGAGAGAGATGCATTAGCGCAGCATGCTATTCACATTACTGGATGATTTCCCTTCTCCTGCTATATTTATAGGGTGCTGACATCATCAGTCTTTCCAAAGAGGAATGTACATCTTTTACTATCCCTCAGTATGGGGGATAACAATATCTGTGCATTAACAGACGCCTAGTTCAGGGTCACATATGCACACTGGCATTGCCAGGTTATGTTCTATACCATGCTTCGTGACCACAGGACTTGTAACACACAACACAACTAGGGGGTGTATCCATATACATCACAGATACACACACCTCTGGGTTGGTACCACTGCACTAAGCATGACAGGCCATACATATACAACTACCATTGTGCAAAACTGCCTTTTGGTTTGGTGTGTAGTTCAGATCCCACCCCCCATACCCAGGAACCACACTCGGCTTGCCTGGGGACAGTGTAGGATATGAAGGTCTTCACACGCACCATTATAGTGGTTGACTTCAGGTACACAAATATTGACTGGGGATACTACTCAGGCCTCAACAACATCATCCTACAGCCACTACAATTTGTGAATCCATGTGCTATGGCACAATCAGTCACCACAGCCACAAGGTGGAATACATATTGCACCTGATCATCACCAACATGGGGACTCTATGTTCCACACCAGAGGTAGAACCCTCATTGTTAAGATCAGACCATAAACAACTTTCCCTGGACATCCATATCCCGTTCCCACCCCCAGCCAAAGAAATCACTGTAAAGAATTTCTCAAAAGCAGACTTTGCACTTGTGAAGACTGGGGTGGAATACTTCAAAGGCCCCGTGCTGGAGGATAATACAGCCCAATCTGCAGAATCCTTTACAAACGCATTCTATGAGCACCTGCAGGTATGCATTGATCATGCTATCCCAAATAAAACCATGACTCCTCCAAAACAGGAGACCTGTCTGGTTGACCCCGGCTATATATAAGCTGTACAACAGAAGGAGGAAGCTACTACATAACAGAGCAATATCCCACAGAGGGAGGACATCTCTGAACAGTATTGGCAAGATACTTCAATCCCTCATATAATCATCACTTGCAAGTTTTGACAGTGAAATTGACCAGTCATTACAGATAATCACAAGGCCTTCTTTAGTTATGTCAGTAATATGCATGGAAACACCCAGATATGCTCTGAATTGTTGCATAACAGCACAAAATATGCCAGACCTACGGACATAGCCTACACCCTGGCAGACAGAGTCTGCATAAACGCCCCCCCCTTACCCCCCAAGGATACAGATGCCCATCCCAAATCAATGTAACCTCCCTGACATCACAGATGCACAGGTAAAAGATGCCCTCTCCACAGCAAATAACACAGCATATGTATGGGACTGGACGGTGTCCCAGGCTGTGTCCTACACGAGCTCTGAGTAGAACTGAACACTCACATTAAGTCACTGCTCCAACTTAGCCTTACTACAGGATATGTACCCTGAGAATGGCATACAGATACAGTGCTCCCACTCCACAAAGGTGGTGCCACAACGGACCACAGGAACTATCACCCCATAAGACTGACTAGTGTGGTAGAAACAGCTATGGAGCGTATTATCATGGAAGTCATAATCAAAAACATTGTGAGCCTCCAGACAGTGGATCATACACAATTCGGCTTTGTTAAGGGCAGAACTTGCCTCTTACACATAGTTCATATCTTTGAAACGGTTACTGAAGCCATGGATGAGGGCAAGGTAGTTCACACAGTCTACCTGTACCTTGCAGAAGCCTGCAACACAATACCCCACTCAGGCATCATACATATGCTTACCAGCTTAAATATCAACCCCTATATCACTAGATGTGTTGCTATCTGCCTCAGGGATGGAACCCACATGGTCAGAATTGCAGGTGCCATGTCCAGTTCCAGACCAGTTACAACTGGTGTCTCACTGGGCTCAGTTGTGGGACCTGTCCTGTTCGGTATGTACTTCTCTGAGGTTCATACTAACACGGGGGGATTATGTCTAACAAACGTCACAGATGACTGATAAGCAACACTGCAGCTGACACATGCTTCCTCCATAAGGGTCTTACAGAGATGGATGCTTGTTGCCAGAGCCATAGCCTCGTGCTAAATGCTGAGACATGCATAGTCATCCCCTTTGGGGAAAACAAGGTGCACACAAATTATCACATAAGTGGTAATCCATTAAGTACAGAAGATGTATTTACAGATTTGGGGACCAACATAGATTGTAACCTCTCCTTTGCTAATCATATTGACAGAGTCATTGCAAAGACCTTTATATAGCCCTCCTTATCACATGGGGGTTTGCATGTAGATCATGGGAGGTCATTGTGGCCCTCTACTAGTCACTCATCAGTACCATGTTTGACTACAATGCCCCTTTTGGGGTGTACCTTACCCAACACCTGCAGCAACTACAGTGACCACAACAGTACCTCCCCAAGAAGAGGATCATGGGCTACACACAGATGTCCTATGCAGCTCAACTAAAGGATCTCCAGCTCTACTCAGTTGCTTAACACCTACTCAGAGGTAATCTATGCCTGACGTGCACAGCCATGTCAAACCCAGAAGTAATGGACATGCTCCACCTCATAACATCCAAGACCCTTAGAGCTACACACTCTAGGGACTTAAACCTCAGCATAAAACTAAATAGGACATGCTGCAGGGACAGATTCATTACCCAGAGGCTCTCCTCACTCTGGAATTGAATCCCAATTAGAGTTAGACATAGCCCCTCGCCAACCCTCTTCCAGCAAAATCTAGCCGCATGGATGGGAACTTGCAAATTCACCCCTTTGATCTCCACTGTGTCCCTGCTTGACAGAGGCACAGCAAACTAGCCTTAAAGGGTGCATTCTGTGACCTACTTTACAGAGGCACAGCAGGCTACTCTACTGGGGAGGCGGACACCAAATACATTCTGCCTAGACTTATGAATTCCCTAGGGCAGACAGCCTAGTATCGACCTCTGCACCTATGTTTATGTTCAGGATGCACAATATTTGTTGCTGATACTGTTTGCAGGTCTTTATCGCCGTAGCTTTCCCAGTTTCTATGAACAACTTGTGTATCTGCGTAACATGTTTGGTCATGACAGGGTTCCAGTATATTAATATATGTGTCTGTTGTCATTTAACTGTGTGCACAGGGAGGATTGCTGAATCGTGGGAGGTTCCTGGCTTAACACATACAACTGCCAGATATGTATGGCCGACTGCTATACTCAGACATGGCCTAAGTGTGTGAGCATGCCCAGTTCAGGCTTTCCATGGTTTGTTGCCTGACATATGTCTCATTTATCTGTGTGTGAGCATGCCCAGTGTGACCTTCCCATATGTTGTGATCTGAAGTCCACTACATTTGTGGTTGCGTGTGAACATGACCAATATTGACATTTATACTGTGTGTGTTGGAAATCATGTTGTGTTCTTACTGTCAGACTCCTTTGTGTCATAACTCAACAGGGATTATGCTGTGCCTGCAGGGTTTCCATAGAATAGTTTGCAAAGACTTGTCAACATTCTTTCATACTGACTGAACACAGCAATGCTGTCATGGTGTAGTGGTTCAGTACTTTCACTATAGTGCACAGTGTCATGGGTTTGAGTCCCATCACTGCTTTAAATGTTCATACTGAGTAGACCAGACTGGTTAAGGGCCAGTTGGGCAACTATGAGCATGTTGCACTTTGTTCAGCTATGGCCTACTTAAACCAGGCTTGTCCAACATTGCTGTGTATTCACCAACTTGGGTGGACATTGCAAAACATTACTCCACATTGACCACAGTTGTACTAGTTGGTGTGTGTGATTCTGTTCATAGGTTCATACTAGGCTATCTGCACAAGGGCATTTATAATCCTAGCCAGAGTGTGTTTGGCTTTCAACACACATTTTAAGTGGAGTTTGCCATGACATTTTTCAAGGCTAGTAGACTGCGCCTCTGTCTAACAGTGACATAGAAGTGATACCCAGGGTAAACCTACAATCTCCCATCCACTCATCAAGATTCCTCTTGAAGAGAGTCAATGAGGGACTCTGGCTAACCTGGAGTGGTAGTTTACTCAAGAGTGGAGGGAGCCTCTGGGTTATGAATCTGTCACTCCAGCATGTCCTATTTATTTTAGTCCTGAGGTTCAGGTCTCTTGAGCGCATAGCTTGATGGGATTCGGATTTTCCGAGGTGCAGCATGTCCATTTATTCCAGGTTGGACATGGCTTTATACATCAGGCACATGTTGCCTCGGGGAAGGTGGTATGCCACTGAGTGGAGCTGCAGTTTCTTTAACCGGGCAGCAAATGGCATCTGTTTGAGCCCTTTGATCCTCCTGGTGAGGTACTTTTGTGCTCTTTCCAGCTGCTGCAGGTGTCTGATAAGGTACATCCCACAAGGGGAATAGTACTCAATTATGGGCCTGATGAGGGATGAGTAAAGAGGCACAATGACCTCCCCTGATCTAGATGTGAATACCTACATGATTAGGTGGGCTATATGAAATGTTTTTCTAAACACTTTGGCCATGTGGTTGTCGAATGAGAGATTGCTATCAACGTGGGTCCCCAGGTCCCTTATCACTTCTTCCATACTTAATGGGTTATCACCTATGTGGTAATTTGTGGGCACTTAGTTTTTGCCAAAGGGGATGACTATACACTTTTTTGGTTTAGTTTGAGGACATGTCTCTGGCACCAGTTGTCTGTTTCTATGAGGTCCTTTTGTAGGATGCTTGTGTCAGCTGGAGGGTCGATTATGGCACCCAGTTTGCAGTCATCTGCAAACTTGTTCAGCCACAGTCCTTCTGTGTTGGCCTGTACCTCCAAGAAATATATACCAAACAAGGGAGGTCCCAGGACTGAGCCTTATGGGATGCCACTTGTAGTTGGTTTGGGGTCTGACATGGCTCCAGCATTTCTGACCATGTGGGTTCTGTCCTTGAGCCAGTTTGCAACCCATCTAGTGACATAGGGGTTTATATTGAAGTTGGTGAACTTATCTATAATGACCAAGTGGGATATTGTATGGAAGGCTTTTGCGAGGTCCAGGTAGGATGTGTGGACCACCTTCCCCTCGTCAATGGCCTTGGTGACTGTTTCAAGTGACTCAACCAGTTTTAAGAGGCAGGATCTGCCCTTAACAAAGCCAAACTAGGTAGGATCCAGTGTCTGTAGGTCCCCAATATCTTTATTTCTGAGGTCCATGATGATCCTTTCCATAGCTTTGCAGACCAAGCTAGTCAGGCTTCTGGGGCGATAGTTTGCAGTATCCATTAAGGCACCTCCTTTGTGGAGAGGGACCACTGTTGCTGTACACTGCTCTTTCGGTACATATCCTGTGGTAAGGTTGAGATTGAACAGTAGTTTTATGTTTGTATTCAAGTCTTCTTGGGGTTCATGTTGGACACAGCCCAGGACACTGTCTGGTCCCACTGATGCTGTGTGTTTTGCTTTGGAGAGGCTGGCTGTTACCTGAGTATCTGAGATGTCAGGGGGCCAGCACTCTGCTGGGATAGAAATTTGCCCTTTTGGTGGGGGGGGGGGTTGCACTGAACCTGTCAGCTCGGATGTTGGCAATGTCTGTGGGTTTGGTGTATTGTTTGTCATTTTGGACTAATTCTGAGCATATCTGGGAATTCCCACCCAGGTTCCTACCATAACTAAAGAAAGCCTTGTGATTATCCTTAGTGTCCTGTACAATTTTATCTCAAAGATGGCCTTAGACGATTTTTTGTGTGGACGTAGTTTTTTAATAATACTGATCAAAGATGCCTTCCCTTTTTGGGATTTTGCTCTATCATATAGTAGCTTCCTCCTTGTATTGTATGGTTTGTTTATGGCTGGGGTCCACCAGACAGGATGCCTGCCTTTGGAGGATTGGGTCTTGGTTTTATTTGGGATTGCATGATCCATGCATTCCTGAAGGTGTTCATAGAATGTGTTTATAAAGGGTTCTGAGGTCTGGGCCATATTTTCCACAGTCACAGGGGCTGTGAATGATTCCACCTCAGTTTGGAGGAGTGCGACATTTGCTTTAGTGAAAATGTTTCATTGTGGTTTTCTGGCCATGGGCTGGGGTCGGGATGTGAATATCCAGTGAGATTACTCTATGGTCTGATCTTACCAGTGAGGGATACACTTCTGGTCTTGGGCATAGAGTCCCCATGTTGGTGATGATCAGGTCGAGTATGTTTTCCCCTCTTGTGGGAGTGGTAGCAAGTTGTTCCATAGCATTTGAGTTTATAAATTCTAGGAACCTTTGGGCTAGGGTGTTGGAGCTAGGGTAATGCTCCCAGTCTATGTTTGGGTAGTTGAAGTTACCCAATATAATGGTGTTTGGGGAGACCTTCGTATTTTCATGTGTTCTCCAGTCGGCCAAGTGTGGTCCTGGGTTTAGGAGGGTGGTCTGTAGCAGGCTATGAACTGGAAGGTGGTTTTACCCACTGTTAGTTGCACATGGATAGTCTCTAATGCTACATGCTGTGCCACCAACCTGGGGGTGTGGGTATCTTTGAAAAATATTGATACTCACCCTACTTTTGTAGTTTGATCCATGTTTTGTGGCCGTAAAGCATGGTATGAAGTGTAACCTGTTAGTGCTAGGGTGCTCTTGGGAGCCTTGAACCAGGTTTCTGTTACTGCACAGATATCAACATTCTCCTTGCTGAGGAGAGTTTGGAGTGCGTGCATCTTGCGGTTGAGACTTCTGTCACTTAGTAGCATTACTTCTAGTTTCTTATCCCTTGTGATACCTATGGAGGTGGGTTTGTCTTTTGAGCCTTACCTGAAAAACGCACTATGGGGGTGACAAGAGCCTTTGGCAATATCCAAAAGGCCACAGGTGACAGGTGAAAGTCATCCCTAGCGAAGCATCATGTCTTGTCGAGCATGTCATCCCAGGCTGACAGGCAATGGATCCCCTTTCACTGACACCAGTACTTAAGCCAATTGTTGTAATTGATCATCTTGTCTTCATATTGTGCCATCATGCTTGGTGAGGGTAGGATGATACTCAAGGTCATCAAGTTTGCATATACTACATGGTGGTAAATGCTGTTTAGCACTACCTTCCATTGCTTAACACATGGCAATCATGCCTCAGGTGGTGCTGCTGGGCTGCCTATGTTGGATGCACATACTACACTCCCTGCACATGTTTGAAAGCAGGTTGTGTCAACTTAGGCATCCCTTTCACTATATGTGGGAGTCAGAGAGAGGTATCATTTCCAGGGTTCCTACTGAGCCAGTGTATGTGCTATGCATTGCCTCTTTGCCAGGCCAAGGCATACTGGGCATGCCTCCTTCTGCCTACTGGGGCAGGCTCAGGTTGTTCCTCCTCCGAGTAACGCTCAGCCTGTGATGGCCTTGGCAATGGTGGGGGGCTGTTTGGCCCAGGCCTATGCTGGTCCTGCTGCAGCTGTTTTCACAGAATCATATTATGTAGCATGGCACATACCATGACAATTTGGGTACATGTAGTTGGTGAGTATTGCAAGGCTCCACCAGATGTGTCCAGGCACCAGAACCATGACTTGAGCAACCCAAACACACGCTCGATTACATTTCGTGTTTGTGCGTGTGCCTCATTATGGCATTCCTGTTCAGGTGTGTGTGCGTTTCTGATGGGTGTCATCAGCCACGGCTCCAGTGCATAGCCAGCATCCCCCACTAGGTGACCATGTGGGATGTCCCCATTGGCAAATGCCTGGTACAGCTTTGTCAGATACCAGATATGGGAATCATGGTAGCTTCCAGGGCAGCCAGCACACACATTCATTATTATGCCCTGGGCATCACACATGACCTGGCAGTTGATGGAGGGGAAGCCCTTGCGGTTAATGTAGGCCCTACCCCGCTCACCGGTTGGTGCTTTGATGCGTATATGCGTGCAGTCTATTGCACCCACTACCTCAGGGTATTCTGCTATTTGCTGGAAGAGACGCATATTGCTGGCCAATACCTCACGGGAATTGGAGAAATATACATGATCACTGACATGTGCTGACATGGCATCCAGGAACTGGTGCAGTACCCTGGATGCTGATGCCTGTGATATCCCCATCATATAACCAGTTGGTCTCTGGAAGGTACCTGTTGCTAGTATTCTTAGGCCAACACATACCTTGGTTTCCACTGGGATGGGTTCCCCTCTGTTGGTTCTGTGTGTGAGGTGTGGCCTGCACAGCTCAACAATTTGCTGCAGGAGTTCTCTGTCCACTCTATAGTGCTCCACTATCTCCAGCTCATGTAGCCCCTGGTAGGTGACCCTAGGCCTGTGCGCTCTTCTCCGTCTCCTCACTGTGGGTTGTCCAGCAGCATTTGCATTGTCACCACCCTCAGCATGTTGCATATGTCGCCTTATAACAGCAATGGCAGCCCCTAGCATTTTTTGTCTGAGTGAAGCTTTTTCAGTTTTCACTTCTAGTAGCTTACTCCAGTGTTACAGTGTCTCTTGAGAGAAACAAACTGCACTGTTGTTTGCAGAGTTTTAAGTGCTGGGCTGGGCTAGTGTTCTGCCTGTGTAATTGCCTGATTCTGATTGTTTGCACCTGCTAGCTTTACTAGTATTCCCTGGTAGCTTCCTACTATTTGTTGTGCTTAATTTTTCCTTTCTGTTTCCTCAGGGGGGAGCAATGCGCATACAAGCGCAAACACGCTCACAGCAGCTCACACGCGCGCACACGTGCTTAGACGGACTAATACTTGCTTATTCGAGTTAAAACGCATGCAGACCAGCGCAAACGTGCTTACAGGTCTTTAAAGAGCCTTATACATGCTTACTCCGGCTTAAACGCATGCACTCATGCTTCCACGCACACTCTGTCTTACTCGAGTTTACAGGCATGCACACGCGCGCATACCCACTCAGCAAGAAACTTTGGTGTTATCCACAGTATACACCTTCCATTTCTTGGCTTTCCCTGACCTACCTGTTGACGCACCTCTTTCCATGATGTCTAACTGACAGCTAACACATGTCACTCTGCTCCAATGAGCTTCACTACTTTCATACATACCCCCCCTTGTGATGTCACCTATCTCCTACTCTGGTACTCCCCATATCCTACTCCTACACTCCACTGACTGTGCTCATTTGCTATGTAAAAATGCTATTCACTATCCTAACACTCATTTACATAGGATTGTCTACTAATGCTTGGTTACATGTCTTAGACTGGGCTTCTCCCCTTAGCAACCCCTGCTCGGTGGCCATGTTGTCTTCAGCCTGCTATTCCCTTACGTTGTAATTTAACAATTTTCATAAGTTCCACATTTGTGGCTTTTATTTTCTTATTTTATGGTTTTTATAGTGCACCCCGTTTGCGTGGCACTGCATTATGCTTAAACATCGGAAATCGCTGAAAAAAAAAAGTAATTTTATTTTAATTTTGCATCTGGGAACATTTCCAATGGCCGTATATTTGGCCATTGGCATGCTTCCTAAACCATATGCAACCTTTATTTGGAGCTGACAAGGCTCCATTGTGCTATTTGCAGAACGGTACTCAGTTGTCAACTGAGTACATTTCTGCAACTAACACGGCTCCTACTCGGACAGGTTTGTGCTTCCTGGATCACAAATTTACCTCATCTGCATGCCTTTCGGCTGCAAGTGAAGTAATTTGCATATCCCAGCCCTGTCTGTGTAGGAGACGTTTTAGGAGCTCTCTTACATGCCCCTACAGGCTGTTCCTGGATCGCTCGTCGGACATGATGGCTGCATGGAGTCTTACTCTACTCGTACACTCCGTGCAAGCCATCGTGAATCCAGCCCAAAGAAAAAAGCAACATTCTATTTAATTCTATAGAAATGTAAACATATAATTGTGATTGGTTAAAACTTAAATATCTCTTAGAATATATGTTAGAATATAGGCGGTTTTAATATTCCAGCGGTTCTCTAGCTTCCAGCTGAATGGAGCATCCACAGCCTGGAAATTCAGCAGTAAAACTTGAATAGAAGAACTTTAAAAATATGGTGTGGTGTAAAACTTATAAATGCACATATGTGGATATAGTAATAAGGGTCTGTGTGTTTGGTGTTTTTTATAGATACATAAATGTGTACCATTAGGTTTTAACCATCTAATCCACTATATAGGCTAAATTGTCTAAAACACCTACTACACTATCCATTGTCTGTGTGACTGGATAAAGAAACTATATGTGGGAAATCAAGAAATAAAATCTGACCGGGTAAAAAATCATCTGGGTGCCTTTGTTATTTATTTATTTTTTTCTGTGTATTTATTTATTTTATTTTATTTTATTTTATTTATTTTTTTGTATTGACTATTTTGCTTTCTCCTTTACATAAATATTGCACTTGTACCAGATGTCTTTTCCTTCCCTGTATCTGAATTTCTTCAGATGCTTCCTGCTCTACCCTTTTCTCTTCAGTTTAGTGATTCATTGCTCCATCGTGCTGTGATGTTACCTGTGTTGGGTTTTATTCACTAAATCCCTCACTTTGCATTCAATCCATAACTTCAGTTTCTATTGGCTTAGCTTCTACCTTATTAATTTTCTATTCTACATCCTCCCTTTGTTTTCTTATTTTTTTCTATTGTGAAAATTTCCATATCAGGCTGCCTTTGTATTTCTCTTCAAATATCTTTGGAGCTGATTTTTTTGTATTGATTAGTTTGACTTTTTCCTTGCACAATTATTATATTACATTAGATTTATTTTTCTTTTCCATGTCCGTGTTTCTTTTTCATATCTTTGAAAACTCTCTGGATTTTGTTTTTTATATTTTTGCACTTCCTCTGTCACTTCTTTTTCTAGATGCCTAAAAGTTTCTTCATCTATGTAATTATTTTTATGGATCTGTTGCATTAATGAATTCAAATATGCATTTGAAGCTTCTGACAGCTTTTCTTGTGCAAGTATGTTTCTTTCCTCTAATTTCTGTATTAATCTTTTTGAATGTCTTCTAGCTTGAAATTATTGGCTTATTGCATAATAGTAACAATATAAACTTTCTTTCTTATGCACAATAATCCACTCTGTCATCTTTATGGTTCCTTTTGGCCTGTCAGCTTTTGTATTTCTTGCAGACTACTACTTCATTGTACAGTGGGGTGGGGGGGATCCTTCCTCAATCCTGCCCTAACCCCATTGTAGGAATGTTTCTGTGTGTTGAGGAGTCCACACTGCCATTTTTTCGAGTCCTGGCACTATTGAGTACACCAGGATAGTCACTTTTTTTTCATCCTGGGAGCTGTGAAGTTAGATGTCTTATTTTTTAACATACCTGTCTCTCCGTGATATATACTATATACAATACAGTCTATATTATTAGTGTCATCTTTAAGAGATTTTTGGGAAGAAATGTCCACCATGATTATGTACTCACAAAAACTTGAAGATGAGTTTAGTTCCAGCAATACAGCTCTCCTTTTATTGTTGATTTTATCATCTCTTCATTTAGACCTCTGGCTCTCCATTTCAGATGTTAATTATGTTTAGCTTAATGCTTTTCCCCAAATATTTCTCAAGTGCATTCTTACCTACTGTAACATGTGTTTCTCCATTCAACTCCATATGATATTTGTTAAAGATCTGTAACATTTCATAAAGTCTAAACTCTCCTTCTGTATAAGTGGATTATAAAGCAAATGTATCCAGCAGTTGATGCAGAGGTTAAATTTGAAAACTAGTTCCTGTGGCATAGGGATTGCTTCTATCATCCTTTGTTTGCCTACTATGTGGAATTGGGCAAGTTACTTAAACAAACATTGATCCTAGACTGCCCAGAAAGGAGATTGCAAGTCCAACAGACCTACCCCGGTTAACAAAGAAGACTAGTATTTGTAATATTTTTAGTTTTATTAACTAATCTATTTAACCCTTTAGGAGACATAGCATATGTGTATTTTCAAAATGTTAATAGCAATTTCACGTTTACGAGTCAAGATTTTCTGACATTGTTTTGCAAATTCCTTAATAGTAAATTGTTAATCTTTTTTTTTTCTTGGTTGGTTAATTTTCACTATTAGATAAACATGTTTCATTTTTAATATTTTTAATTTTTTTTATTTTTTACAACTCTATTTGCCCATTCTACTGTTAATATGTAGTTTAAGAGAATTTCATAATATCTTATTATTTACTGCACCATTGTTTTTTTTTTCTAAGTAAAATATTAATTATTTGTTCACTTAGGAATTTCTGACAGTTCTGAAATATGGTCATATAAGAAGGTGTTTTTTTAACTAATTGTGCCCATAGGCAAGCTAATATAAACTGCACTGTGTTCTGATAATAAGTAAGAGACTTTACTACCATTTTAACTTCATTTGATAGATCTGTATCTGTATCTGTATCAATTTCAAAATTGGAATAACCTGTGTGCTGCTGAGAGACAGCCTTACAAGACTATCTGCAAATATATAGAGCTGAGTATATTTTTCTGTATTATTCTGTATTATAGAGCTAAATTGTTGCTTAGATATCTGTTGTCTTAGTGTTCTGCAAATATACAGAGATCAGTATATATTTTTTTGGTTTTATAATTTGCACTGTGATTCCTCACATCTCTGTTGAAACTGCCCCCCCCCCCATTCTTGGTTGTAGTTTAAATGTGGTGGTTTTCGCGTGCCCGCCCCACTGTAGATTTGATCTAGGACACTTCCCCAGTCCCATCTCTTTACCACATTCTACCTAATAAACCCTTTCTGCACTTGCTTTTAGTCCTTTTTAATCTAATTACATTTTTTCGAATGGTGTGGACTAATATTGCTACATACTCAAGTGTGCCAGCTTGCACTGCATGTGAATTGTTTTTTTACTACTGTTTTTGCTACTTTTCTAAAAAAAAAAAATTGTAAGCCTGTTTCCTACCTTTCCTGTAATTAGTGTTCCAGATACAGATTTGCTGAATCCAGGACTGTTTGTAAGCTTCTGAGCCCCCCAAGCCTTTCTGTGTTGGAGGAAAGCCTTCTAGCTTATCAGTGGGAGTGGTAAGCATTATGTAACCTGTATACCACATAAGGAGTGGTTCTGGCCCAGAATTTGTAGTTATTGGCCATTTGGGCGGTCTTCCATCTCTCTCAACTTTCTGATTTGAAGGCCTGCATTTGCACTTGTTTCTGTCCTGTAACCCCTGGGCCCATCTCATTTGCTCACTCATAAAAAAAAAAAAAAAAAAAATTATCTGCTTTTACTGTATTTGTGTTTCTTCCTACTTTATTTTGCTTTTGCATCATCTTAAAAGTACTCAATTGTATTTATTATTGCTTGGTGTAACTCATTCTAAGCCTTTTAGTTTAAGCACTTGGGCTTCAGACCAATTGTTTTACATAAAGAAGGTTTTTGGTCTGCACTGTAGTGGCAGAACAGGTAGCTTACATCCTTTTAAGTTGGGAACTGCTGATTGAGGGCTCAGTGTCTGTTATTCTAAAAGTGTATTAATTCTGGTTTAAGCACTTGGGCTTCAGGCCAGTTATTTTACATTAAGAGGGTTCGTGGTCTGCACTCTTGTGGGAGGAGAGGCTGGACTCTGCCCTTCTGAGCTGGGAATTTCTGGTTAAAGGCTTATAGTGCCTGCATATTTGAACTGCTTCTTACTGAAATTGGTACACCTTGTTTGCTGTAGCATAGACTAGATCCAGGCCTGCTGAATCTAGCTTTGTTTGTTTAAATTGAGCACTAATCCAGGCATTCTTTAAAGTATTCAATTGCATTTATTACTGCTTGGTAGTAACTTGATTAAAGTGTAGCTATCATTCTAAGTCTTTTGGATTAAGCACTTGGGCTTCAGACCAGTTGTTTTACATTAGGAAGGTTTGTGGCCTGCACTGTGGTGGCAGGACAGGTAGCTTACATCCTTCTAAATTGGGAACTGCTGATTGAGGGCTCAGTGTCTGTTATTCTAAAAGTGTATTAGTTCTGGTTTAAGCACTTGGGCTTCAGGCCAATTATTTTACATTAAGAGGGTTTGTGGTCTGCACTCTTGTGGGAGGAGTGGCTGGACTCTGCCCTTCTGAGCTGGGAATTTCTGGTTAAAGGCTTATAGTGCCCGCATATTTGAACTGTTTCTTACTGAAATTGGTATACCTTGTTTGCTGTAGCATAGACTAGATCCAGGCCTGCTAAATCTAGTTTTGTTTGTATGCTTGTTGTTTGTTTGCTTGTTATTTCCCTGAAACACTAATTCCACCTAAACGCGGCTTTTCAGTGCTTCTGCGGATCCCTAGTGATATCTGCATTGCTTACTGTACTTATTTCCTTGTTTCACTTGAAAGAAAGTTACTGTTTGTCATTTTTGAATTTAAGTTACCTGTAACACATTGTATTTAAGTTACCTAGCACTTGCTCATTAAAGCAATTATATAAGTCAGCACTAAAAAATTAAAAGCACTACACCCTCACAAACTCCCCTTGAGTACCTTGTCCCCCATTGGCCCTTTTTTTCAATTATAAAGGAATTCCCAATACTATTCTAGCATGTCCAAAGGTCAGTTGTCAATCTCCTCTCAGGTCCAGCTGGTGAATCTGGGAATCTTGAGGCAATATTACAACTGCCTCATGTGCACAGACAACCCACTCCTCCTCCCAACAAATTCCAACACATGTGAGAGATGCAACCATATAGCCAAACTGGAGGTTAAGCTCTCTCAACTCAGTACTGGCGTAACCAGTCAGGAGGAGAAGGAAACCACACTCACTACAATTCCAGTCTCACATAGACCTACCACAACAGCAAACCAAACACATAAACACACAAAAACATACTCAGAGGCTCTAAATAAAAGTCTGCCTAAGCAGCAGAGACCTCCAAAGCAGACACCCAAGCAACCGCTACCCCAAAACAAAACACGTGCAACACATAGCTCACAAAGTCAGTGTGCTGAATAGTCACAGCCCTTAAGGCTAAACAACACACCTGATACACTTGTAGTAGGTGACTCTATCGTCAGGCACACTGATGTCCCGCTCACCAGGCTGAACAAGGAGAAGGTCACGTTGAGCTGCCTGTCAGGCGCTAGGATCCACCACATAACACAAGCACTCAGGTCACTCCAAGGCAAGTACAAATATGACTCAGTCATTGTCCATGCTGGTGTGAATGACCTGAGATGTACCTCCCAGGAATACATGAAAAGAGACATAGAGGAGCTCTCTGAGCATGTAGCCCAGGCCGGTATGACCCTGACCTTGAGTAGCATCTTACCCTCAGCAAGAATGATGCCACAATACGAAGACAAGATGATCAATTTCAACAATTGGCTTAAGTACTGGTGTCATTCAAAGGGGATCCAATGCCTGTCAGCCTGCGATGACATGCTCGACAAGCCAAGATGCTTCGCCTAGGGATGGCTTGCACCTGTCACCCCTGGGCTTTTGGATATTGGCAAAGGCTCTTGCTACCCCCATAGTGCCTTTTTTAGGCAAGGCTCAAAAGACAAACCCACCTCCATAGGTATCACAAGGGATAAGAAATTAAGAGTAATGCTACTCAACGCCAAAAGTCTAATCCTCAAGATGCACGCACTCGAAACTTTCCTTAGCATGGAGAACATCGATATCTGTGCAGTAACAGAAACCTGGTTCACGGCTCCCGAGAGCACCCCAGCACTACCAGGTTATACCTCATACCATGATTTTCGTCCCCAAAACTTGGACCGAACCAGAAAAGGAGGAGGAGTATCAATATTCACAAAGATACCCACACCGTCAGGTTGGTGGCACAGCATGAAACATCAGAGACTATCCATGTGCAACTAACAGTGGGTAAAACTGCCTTTCAGTTTATAGCCTGCTACAGACCACCCTCCCAAACCCAGGAACCCCACTCAGCCTTCCTGAGAACATTGGAAAATATGAAGGTCTCTCCAAACACCATTATATTGGGGGACTTCAACTACCCAAACATAGACTGGGAGCATTACTCTAGCTCCAACACCCTAGCCCAAAGATTCCTCGAACTTATAAACTCAAATGCTATGGAACAACTTGTTACCACTCCCACAAGAGGGGAAAACATACTGGACCTGATCATCACCAACATGGGGACTCTATGCTCTAGACCAGAAGTGTATCCCTCACTGGTAAGATCAGACCATAAACTAATCTCACTGGATATTCACATCTTGACCCCATCCCCTGCCCAGAAAACCACAGTGAAAAACTTCTCTAAAGCAAATTTCACACTCCTCAAAGCCGAGGTGGAATCCTTCAAAGCCCCCGGGCCTGTGGAAAATACGGCCCAGACCACAGAATCCTTTATAAGCGCATTCTGTAAACACCTTTAGGAATGCATGGATCATGCAATCCCAAATAAAACCAAGACCCAATCCTCCAAAGGCAGACGCCCTGTCTGGTGGACCCCAGCCATAAACAAACTATACAATAGAAGGAGGAAGCTACTACATGATAGAGCAAAATCCCAAAAAGGTAAGGCATCTCTGATCAGTATTAGCAAAAAACTACGGGCACTCATAAAATCGTCTAAGGCTAGCTTCAAGATAAAAATTGCACAGGACACTAAGGATAATCACAAGGCTTTCTTTAGTTATGTTAGGAACCTGGGTGGGAACTCCCAGATATGCTCAGAATTAGCCCAAAATGACAAAAAATACACCGAACCCACAGACATTGCCAACATCCTAGCTGACAGGTTCAGCGCAAACTCCCCCCCTCCCCACCAAAAGGGCAAATATCTATCCTAGCAGAGTGCTGCCCCCCCCTGACATCTCAGATGTTCAGGTAAGAGCCGCCCTCTCTAAAGCAAAAACATCAGCATCAATGGGACCAGACGGTGTCCCGGGCTGCGTCCTACATGAACTCCAAGTAGAGCTAAACCCAAACATAAAACTACTGATCAATCTCAGCCTTACTACAGGATATGTACCCAAAGAGTGGCGTACAGCAACAGTGTTCCCTCTCCACAAAGGTGGTGCCTCAACGGATCCTGGAAACTATTGTCCCATAAGCCTGACTAGCTTGGACTGCAAAGTTATGGAAAGGATCATCATGGACCTCATAAATAAAGATACTGGGGACCTACAGACACTGGATCCTACCCAGTTTGGATTTGTTAAGGGCAGATCCTGCCTCTTAAACCTGGTCAATTTCTTTGAAACAGTCACCAAGGCCATTGACTAGGAGAAGGTGGTCCACACAGCCTACCTGGACCTTGCAAAAGCCTTCGATACAATATCCCACTTGGGCATTATAGATAAGCTCACCAGCTTAAATATAAACTACTATGTCACTAGATGGGTTGCAAACTGGCTCAAGGACAGAACCCACATGGTTAGAATTGCTGGAGTCATGTCAGACTCCAAACCAGTTACAAGTGTCATCCCACAAGGCTCAGTCCTGGGACCTCTCTTGCTCGGTATATATTTCTCGGAGGTACAGGCCAACACGGAAGGACTGTGGCTGACCAAGTTCGCAGATGACTGCAAACTGGGTGCCATAATCAACTCTCCAGCTGACACAAGCATCCTCCTAAAGGGCCTCATAGAAACAGACAACTGGTGCCAGAGCCATGGCCTCAAGCTAAATGCCAAAAAGTGTATAGTCATCCCCTTTGGCAAAAACAAAGTGCCCACAAATTATCACATAGGTGGTAATCCATTAAGTACAGAAGAAGTAATTAGGGACCCAAGTTAATAGCAATCTCTCATTTGACAACCACGTGGCCAAAGTGGTTAGAAAAACATTTTATATAGCCCACCTAATCATGAAGGGATTCACATCTAGATCAGGGGAGGTCATCGTGCCTCTTTACTCATCTCTCATCAGGCCCATAAACGCGGCTTTTCAGTGCTTCTGCGGATCCCTAGTGATATCTGCATTGCTTACTGTACTTATTTCCTTGTTTCACTTGAAAGAAAGTTACTGTTTGTCATTTTTGAATTTAAGTTACCTGTAACACATTGTATTTAAGTTACCTAGCACTTGCTCATTAAAGCAATTATATAAGTCAGCACTAAAAAATTAAAAGCACTACACCCTCACAAACTCCCCTTGAGTACCTTGTCCCCCATTGGCCCTTTTTTTCAATTATAAAGGAATTCCCAATACTATTCTAGCATGTCCAAAGGTCAGTTGTCAATCTCCTCTCAGGTCCAGATGGTGAATCTGGGAATCTTGAGGCAATATTACAACTGCCTCATGTGCACAGACAACCCACTCCTCCTCCCAACAAATTCCAACACATGTGAGAGATGCAACCATATAGCCAAACTGGAGGTTAAGCTCTCTCAACTCAGTACTGGCGTAACCAGTCAGGAGGAGAAGGAAACCACACTCACTACAATTCCAGTCTCACATAGACCTACCACAACAGCAAACCAAACACATAAACACACAAAAACATACTCAGAGGCTCTAAATAAAAGTCTGCCTAAGCAGCAGAGACCTCCAAAGCAGACACCCAAGCAACCGCTACCCCAAAACAAAACACGTGCAACACATAGCTCACAAAGTCAGTGTGCTGAATAGTCACAGCCCTTAAGGCTAAACAACACACCTGATACACTTGTAGTAGGTGACTCTATCGTCAGGCACACTGATGTCCCGCTCACCAGGCTGAACAAGGAGAAGGTCACGTTGAGCTGCCTGTCAGGCGCTAGGATCCACCACATAACACAAGCACTCAGGTCACTCCAAGGCAAGTACAAATATGACTCAGTCATTGTCCATGCTGGTGTGAATGACCTGAGATGTACCTCCCAGGAATACATGAAAAGAGACATAGAGGAGCTCTCTGAGCATGTAGCCCAGGCCGGTATGACCCTGACCTTGAGTAGCATCTTACCCTCAGCAAGAATGATGCCACAATACGAAGACAAGATGATCAATTTCAACAATTGGCTTAAGTACTGGTGTCATTCAAAGGGGATCCAATGCCTGTCAGCCTGCGATGACATGCTCGACAAGCCAAGATGCTTCGCCTAGGGATGGCTTGCACCTGTCACCCCTGGGCTTTTGGAGATTGGCAAAGGCTCTTGCTACCCCCATAGTGCCTTTTTTAGGCAAGGCTCAAAAGACAAACCCACCTCCATAGGTATCACAAGGGATAAGAAATTAAGAGTAATGCTACTCAACGCCAAAAGTCTAATCCTCAAGATGCACGCACTCGAAACTTTCCTTAGCATGGAGAACATCGATATCTGTGCAGTAACAGAAACCTGGTTCACGGCTCCCGAGAGCACCCCAGCACTACCAGGTTATACCTCATACCATGATTTTCGTCCCCAAAACTTGGACCGAACCAGAAAAGGAGGAGGAGTATCAATATTCGTCAAAGATACCCACACCGTCAGGTTGGTGGCACAGCATGAAACATCAGAGACTATCCATGTGCAACTAACAGTGGGTAAAACTGCCTTTCAGTTTATAGCCTGCTACAGACCACCCTCCCAAACCCAGGAACCCCACTCAGCCTTCCTGAGAACATTGGAAAATATGAAGGTCTCTCCAAACACCATTATATTGGGGGACTTCAACTACCCAAACATAGACTGGGAGCATTACTCTAGCTCCAACACCCTAGCCCAAAGATTCCTCGAACTTATAAACTCAAATGCTATGGAACAACTTGTTACCACTCCCACAAGAGGGGAAAACATACTGGACCTGATCATCACCAACATGGGGACTCTATGCTCTAGACCAGAAGTGTATCCCTCACTGGTAAGATCAGACCATAAACTAATCTCACTGGATATTCACATCTTGACCCCATCCCTGCCCAGAAAACCACAGTGAAAACTTCTCTAAAGCAAATTTCACACTCCTCAAAGCCGAGGTGGAATCCTTCAAAGCCCCGGCCTGTGGAAAATACGGCCCAGACCACAGAATCCTTTATAAGCGCATTCTGTAAACACCTTTAGGAATGCATGGATCATGCAATCCCAAATAAAACCAAGACCCAATCCTCCAAAGGCAGACGCCCTGTCTGGTGGACCCCAGCCATAAACAAACTATACAATAGAAGGAGGAAGCTACTACATGATAGAGCAAAATCCCAAAAAGGTAAGGCATCTCTGATCAGTATTAGCAAAAAACTACGGGCACTCATAAAATCGTCTAAGGCTAGCTTCGAGATAAAAATTGCACAGGACACTAAGGATAATCACAAGGCTTTCTTTAGTTATGTTAGGAACCTGGGTGGGAACTCCCAGATATGCTCAGAATTAGCCCAAAATGACAAAAAATACACCGAACCCACAGACATTGCCAACATCCTAGCTGACAGGTTCAGCGCAAACTCCCC
Organism: Protopterus annectens; assembly: GCF_019279795.1. Lineage (NCBI taxonomy): Eukaryota > Metazoa > Chordata > Ceratodontiformes > Protopteridae > Protopterus > Protopterus annectens. The sequence goes on along the minus strand of NC_056734.1, from coordinate 37,307,029 downwards.
CCCTCCCCACCAAAAGGGCAAATATCTATCCTAGCAGAGTGCTGCCCCCCCTGACATCTCAGATGTTCAGGTAAGAGCCGCCCTCTCTAAAGCAAAAACATCAGCATCAATGGGACCAGACGGTGTCCCGGGCTGCGTCCTACATGAACTCCAAGTAGAGCTAAACCCAAACATAAAACTACTGATCAATCTCAGCCTTACTACAGGATATGTACCCAAAGAGTGGCGTACAGCAACAGTGTTCCCTCTCCACAAAGGTGGTGCCTCAACGGATCCTGGAAACTATTGTCCCATAAGCCTGACTAGCTTGGACTGCAAAGTTATGGAAAGGATCATCATGGACCTCATAAATAAAGATACTGGGGACCTACAGACACTGGATCCTACCCAGTTTGGATTTGTTAAGGGCAGATCCTGCCTCTTAAACCTGGTCAATTTCTTTGAAACAGTCACCAAGGCCATTGACTAGGAGAAGGTGGTCCACACAGCCTACCTGGACCTTGCAAAAGCCTTCGATACAATATCCCACTTGGGCATTATAGATAAGCTCACCAGCTTAAATATAAACTACTATGTCACTAGATGGGTTGCAAACTGGCTCAAGGACAGAACCCACATGGTTAGAATTGCTGGAGTCATGTCAGACTCCAAACCAGTTACAAGTGTCATCCCACAAGGCTCAGTCCTGGGACCTCTCTTGCTCGGTATATATTTCTCGGAGGTACAGGCCAACACGGAAGGACTGTGGCTGACCAAGTTCGCAGATGACTGCAAACTGGGTGCCATAATCAACTCTCCAGCTGACACAAGCATCCTCCTAAAGGGCCTCATAGAAACAGACAACTGGTGCCAGAGCCATGGCCTCAAGCTAAATGCCAAAAAGTGTATAGTCATCCCCTTTGGCAAAAACAAAGTGCCCACAAATTATCACATAGGTGGTAATCCATTAAGTACAGAAGAAGTAATTAGGGACCCAAGTTAATAGCAATCTCTCATTTGACAACCACGTGGCCAAAGTGGTTAGAAAAACATTTTATATAGCCCACCTAATCATGAAGGGATTCACATCTAGATCAGGGGAGGTCATCGTGCCTCTTTACTCATCTCTCATCAGGCCCATAATTGAGTACAATGCCCCTTTTGGGATGTACCTTACCAGACACCTGCAGCAACTGGAAAGACCCCAAAAGTACCTCACCAAGAGGATCAAAGGGCTCAAACAGATACCATATGCTGCCCGGTTAAAGAAACTCCAGCTCTACTCAGTGGCATACCGCCTGCTCAGAGGCAATCTGTGCCTGACATATAACACCATGTCCAACCCGGAATTAATAGACATGCTGCACCTCAGAAAATCCAAATCCCATCGCGCTACGCGCTCGAGAAACTTGAACCTCAGCACTGAAATAAATAGGACATGCTGGAGGGACAGATTCATAACCCAGAGGCTCCCTTCACTCTGGAATAAAATCCCAGTCCAGGTTAGGCAGAGTCCCTCATTGACTCTCTTCAAGAGGAATCTTTATGAGTGGATGGGAGATCGTAGGTTTACCCCGGGTATCACTTCTGTGTCACTGTTAGACAGAGGCACAGTATACTAACCTCGAAAAAGGGCATAGCAAAATTAATTTAAAATGGGTGGCGAAAGCCAAACACACTCTGGCTAGGCTTATAAATGCCCTAGGGCAGATAGCCTAGTATGAACCTATGAATCTATGAACCTATGTAGATATGTATATTTTTTTGCAAAACTGAGAACCAAAAGCATAAGAATAATGAATGAAAAACAGAGAATTGCTGTTAGTTTTATCAATTATAATCTTTATGTTTTTAGCATCAGACCATTTATTAGTCACCTTCTCAGCAGCTGTTATTCTAAGTTATAATTTGGAACTTGAATCCAGATTACTAGTAATAGAATCAAAGACACAAACTGCAATAAGACCGCCTTTCCAATAACTTATTAGGATTTCTCGGTTTGTTCTTACAATCTTGGCATCCATTCTAGGCATCTTGTACAAGTTTGCTAGCAATGGAATGATGGTAATGGAATATATACCCTTAACATCATGAATTTTGTTAATGATTTTAAGGGATATGTTTCTCCATAAAATGGCTGTACATCTTCTTTTATTTTCTAATAAACATGCCAAAATGATTTCATAATGAAATTATTTAAACACAAAATACATTTCTCTGCTGTATGTCTCTTATAAGTAAATGATGTCACCTTTATTTAACTTAAGACAAGTATTTTCTTTTATTACTGCTACTAAGGCTATCAACAGTAACGCAGAACAATTTAAACATAGTTATGATGTGTGTTGCACTATATCATTTATTGTTATTTATTGGGAAGATCCAACTTGGAATAAAACCAATTTTAGAGGCCTGGGGAGAAACACTCCAGATGCATGTCTTTATAAAGTGGGAGAAAAGCCACACAAATGCAGGAAGAGCATGCAGACTCCACACAGTAGGCACCCCAGCTGAGAATTAAACTGGAAAACCTCTTGCTGTGAGGCAACAACATAACACCTGCACCACTGCACCATCCGATTATGTATTTTGAATGTGTCTATTTCATATAATCAAAGGTTCAGTTCTCTGAACCTCCATTCATGGGGGCCGACAAGAGTGAACATTGCCTTAAGGGAATGTTCACAGCAGCAATTTACTACAACAAGGAATGGAATTACTTGACCAGCATAGTGACTGTTACACACACCGCAGTAAGTCAAACCCATCAAGGTGAGAGGCTGCATCCCCCACAGCCCCTCTGCCTATACTACATACTACAGTGGGGGGAAAAAGGAAAATTTACTGATATTGGCCAAGTAATTCCATTCCCTGTTGTAGTAAATCACTGATGTGAACATTGCATATTGCATAAGTGAATGTTTGCTCTTGTTGGCTCCATGAATGGAGGTTTGTGGAGCTGCACCTTTGATTAAATGAAATAGATCCATTTTGAATAGCTTATTACGGTTTCACAGATTTTAATGTTATTGGTGTCTGTGAGTTCCATATGCATATAAAACATGAAAGTTACTGTTTTAGAGAACAAATGAACTATTCTAACATCTAACACAAATTATAACTAAAATTAAATCAACATTTCATTATAATGTCACAGACATCCTACATGGACACTGACATTGCAAGTTTGGCTAGCAAACTAGACAAGTTGTCCCAGTCCCCTTCAATAATACACATCACACCAAATGACATTTGATGACCTTTATTAAATTTCCATAACATAACTTTGATCACCAACTTTATTAATTACAACTATTCATGATATAATTGATTCTAAATACAGCATAACATCCTTGTAATGTTAATCAGGGCAGTGTACCTACTCACCCTGCCCCAGTAAGCAGTGTCCATACCTCTACTCACTTACTTTACTTATGAAGCAGTGTCCCATCTCACTTCAGTGGTAATCTGAACAGCGTACCTACTCACCCTGCCAGCAAGCAGGGTCCATACCTCTGCTCCCTTACTTTACTTATGAAGCAGCATCCCAACTCACTTCATGCACCGTCCATTGAATTACCTTCCACCAAATAAGGACCATCCTTACCTCAGCTTGCTTATCTATTCAGCAAGCTTCCTCCAACTACTCATTTCCTTTCCCCAGATCCTTGAAATGAACATCCAGACATCAGAGGGGGAATAGAAGAGGGCAAGCCTATCCCTCTTCTCTGTCAGCCAGCCTGACCAGACTGCTCCCCCTCCCTTCTACCTAAAATTGTTCAATCCACTTCCCATAAAGGGAAGGGTCAAACCAAACATCATTTGGTGTACCCATCATCTGTAAAGCACCTTAGAATCCCGTCATAAACTCCAATCCATGCCATCACTGAAACACACCCTAATGAAACTAAATAAAGTAGAATTACCATGACCCTGTCGTAACACCGGAACATCCACGCCAAGAGAACACATACCCTTTCAGCCCACTGCCTTCAAAACTGAAATCATGGCTCAACCTGAATGTATTGACAGCCTATAACCACAACAAAAACAAACTATAACCGCTTGAACTCAAGATGGCACCCATTCAAACTAGTAGCAAATCTCACCTAAAACCCTGTTAACTGTAACATATCACCTTAACCCACCCACTACCCAGTTCTATATGTGCAACAACTCCATTACTGTAGGGAACAGTCTAATTCCAATTTTAATGCCCTACCTTAGCAGCCAAAACTAGCACCCCTTGAACTAGTTCCCGAAAAACCGCCTATGCTCAGCAACAAAATACTCTACATACCAGCCATAAACACCCCAAGTCGCTCATTACTGAACCATTCTTAACCCCTGCTTGGCCCTGGCCTTACCCCTGGAAAGCTCTTTCCTTAAATTACCTATACCACTAACAGGCAACTAAGACCTGTCCTACCGCAGCCTTATCCTGCAACCATGCTTCCTTTAAACCTTCTAACTCCCCTGTAAAAATGCACCCAGTTTTAAAACTACCCCACCAACTGCCTACCTACCATGCTTCTTAAAACTTTGCTCACAAACTTGACAAGAGCCATAGGGCTTTAACCTAATAAGCCCTGTGCTCCTATGAATGTCGAAACTCTACTCATCCCCACACTCCCCACAAACCATCCCCAATTGTTTCCCCTTAGCCCCCCCACCTACCTCTTCCTTACTTGCTCCCTATACCAATGCAATAATCAGCTCTCACTAATTGAACACAGAGCTCTAATATACCTTAATAAGCTGATTACTCAGACCCGCCTTGTGCCCCATTCTGGTGGCAAAACATCCGTCCTATCAAAACATTACCATTCAGATCCCCTTTCCAAGCCACTGCATGATGCCTTCTGTCCTTCAGCAATTTCAGTCAGTAACTGTTGCCACCTTATGCTCCCCATGTGTAACCTCTTCGCTCGCCACTGCTTCCATCATCTGTGAGGTTTTTGTGTTTCGCCCCCACTGGTACTCGGCAAACCACCATCTACAAAGAAAAGGACAAGCGTAAATCCTCTAATATGTAAAAAGAAGACTTTACCTTATACCCACCTATTCCAAATTATAGCAGCACCATAAAAAAACATCTGTAAGAAAGAAGAGACATGTAAATCATCGAAAAGACATAACACACCTTTCAAGACATCTGCAAAGACAAACTATCCTGCCAACTCAGGAATGAATGCAACACCGTCACACATCTATGACGAAGCAGCCATAATCAAATGCCTCCTTGCTGGACTGACTTGCCTTATGCCTAACAGAGAACTATTAAGGCTGTAGAAGGGACAACAGATGACATAAAACTACCCACAACTATAAATCTCCATCCTGCACCATCCCCTTACTGTAGCCATAAGTCATCCCCTGATTAGAGCCACCACAATGGTCATACAGAAGCAAAGATCTTGGTGACGAAGACTGCAGCAACCACATTAACTGACTTGAGAGAACCCATGACACCCCATCTGCTCAAGGCTGTGTCCTTAGGAGGCTAATCTCTTATTATAAGAAGTCAGAGTAAACAGAGAAACTGATTTTTAGTAAACAGAGAAGCTTTCTTTCTTTTTTTTTTTTAGGAAGAACTTGTTCCTTTTATGCTGAGAATGGCTGGCCATAGAAAAGAATGAGATGTGCCCCTCCATACATCTCAACCTCTTATTGCAAGAAATCTGGACAAAGCCTGTCAAAATGGGGGTGGGGGCAAAGGCTCAAAATAGGGACAGATCTTAAATATTGCTCCTATAAACTCAAAATGCCACTAGAGTAACAAAGTTTGTGTTAACATACATTTTCTGAAGGACCTGAAGTCTGAAACTCAAATATTTGTCATTACTTAGTGATTTCAATCCTTGGATCATCTCAGTGATTTGCAAGAAGACCACAAATCTTATGAGGAACAGACCAGAAATATGAGTTAAGAATGTGGACCTTCTGCTAAAATCTGAGATGTGCCCCTCCTGCTAAATTCTGGATAGTTGAGAGGTATAGTGCCCCCACATCAAAGTTACAGGAAAGCTGCAATGCCAATTACTTTCTCTGCATTAATTTAATTCACTACCCTCACATTACCATTGCCATATATTGATAACATTTAACTAGATAGTGCTTCACATTTGAGATCTTGAGAAGATGTGACTCAGTGAATAATTACAGTTCCCTAGGATACACCACACCCATTTTTTCTCCTATTTAAAAGTAGGATAAACCTCCAATGTACTAAAGGAATAAACTTTATTTCCTGTGCCTAAGGGCAAAGTAAACCATAGCAACTGTTAAACTCCAGTGTGGTTATTAAACCATAACTGTTAAACTCCAGTGCGGTTATTACTTGTGAGGGTGTCCGGCGCAGGAGCAACCTGATGAATAAGTGACAAGATCCTTACTCTCTACTCTCCTCAGATTAACCATCTTTATCCTTGCTCTCTAACTTTGCTCGTTATAAAGGAATGAGTGCAGTGGACAGACCCTGACCATTTTTAGGGCACGCATATTCAGTACTTCATTTTTGTAAACTCCTACTAAAACACTAATTTCTTAAATGGCTAATAACCTGCTTGTAAACCTCAAGTCACAATCAACCACAAACCCACAACAAAATAAAAGGTGGACACCGTTTTAATTTTTTTATATAGCAAAGGCCATTAGTGATGAGAGACTTTTATGTCTGAGTTTCTAAATTGATTCACCTTAGCCACCTTAGCCACTGCCAGCCTCTCCCCCATGACGTTGCAAATACAAGCGTCTCCTTTCATGGCTACCAGTTTTGATATGGCTGATGCACATCTCCTCATCACCCTGAGCCCCCTTTATTTAACTCAAAAGCAGTCATACTTGTGATCATCCTCTTTTTATTTTATATAAATTTTTTTTTAATAACCTTACACTGTGCATGCGCGGTAGAAACTTCCTCCTCCCATGGAACTTGCAGCCTGCGAAAAGGATGATTGTGACCACCTTCCAGCCCCCAACAAAGCATAAACAATGGCACTTACATATTATCAAAACCACATTCCAAGCAACTAAATAATAAGTTAAGTGCCGACCGCTGTTCAAAGTTCTCCACTTTGTAAGAAACTCTGCCATTGTGGAGTGAACCGTAAGCAAGTGACTGTTTTCAGTCATTTAACTGACAAAAATTTTCTTTTGCCTATTGACAGAAACCGTCCCACAGTCTTTCATAATTCATGTGTGAACAGAATGACTGACTCATTTGTACACCATAGCACAGTTATGGCAGATAGGGAGTAATGCCTGTTTAAACTGAGGGGCATTCATTTGAATGTCGAAAAAGTAGGTAGAGTCATAATTGCAAAATGACATTACTTATGCCCTGCAAACTGCTATCTCTGTAAATGACAAGTCGCAGATTCAAGACGTGTAATCTCTTTAGGAAAACTCCTTACAAGTAGTGAGCTGAACACACACACACATGTATAAGGGCAATATGACACACGTGTAAGCGTAACAGTGGCAGACAAAAAAAAAACTATCTTTTGTACAATCCCTTCACCAGGAAACCTAAATCCCTGTCGTTCCAAGTAATCACAATACAGCAGCAGCCTACAGTTGCAGTGCAAAGCACATTGGCAGAAAGAAACTGGGGAAGGATGGTACCCATGAACAAGATTTTCCCATTGTTCCTCCTGTTACTTCTCATAACTACAGTGACAGCATAGCAGTTGAGAATGTACTCACCCCTTTGTAGTTACAGCTAAAGTTGTAATGTGGTTGTGACAATACGTAAGTACCGAAACAATAAACAGTTTTTTTTTTTAACTCTCTCAAAAACATCCTTCTTTTTTGCTTTTCTTCTGTTTACAATGAGCAAGTGAAGGGCCTAGAAGATGGCCTCCACACAACATCACAGTGGCCCAGCACCAGGTCATGGAACCAAAAAGGGGGCTTCCAGCGTTTGCAAAAAAGCATGGCATACAACAAAATTACCACCTAATAACCTTTTAAGCAACATCAGTCCTCGATAAATCACAATTCTGAGGAATCGCCCAAAGCATGATCAAAAACTTGGACAATCTGTGGCAATCTGTACGGTCAAGAGATATGATGGCCACATTCCTTCACACCACCACCCATGCCAGGCAGCAAACATCAAAAATGTCTCAGTCCGCAAAAACCATTAACAACCACAGCCAGTGACCTTCACCACAACTCGCGACAGAGAGGCCTATGGAAACACCCCAACAGGCAGTCTGGCTCATCTGAATGCAATGAAGCTGATACCAATTACACCACTGGCCCAACCACCCTGAAACCACAGCTGCAGAGCCAACAGTGAAACTTTGTCTGCTAAACCCTGCCAAACAAACAAACCAGCTTCCATAAAATCCCCCAAGGCAAAGGATAACTGCTGCAGCCCTCAACACACTACAAGTGATGTGCCCCATTCTCAACTAGAAGATCCAAAATTCACACTGCAAACTGTATGAGCAAAATAAATCAAACCTTGTGGCCAGAGTTTTAAACAGTATCAACCTAAGTATGCTAAACCCACCACCTGGATACTAAGCCAATGGATATTCTATACATATAAAGCAAATAAAACAATATCCCACAATCTGACAAGCAGAGGAAAATAATATATATATATATATCTTCCCTTCATTAATAAATGAAAAGCAAAACGGCTTACAGGTAAAACCCAGTATATAAAAAAAGAGAAGTATACGAGAGAAAACACTATACCGGGTACCACACAATAACGTCTTTATTTAAACAAAGTAAAAAGGAGAGGTGAGCGCTTTCGCAACCTTCGTTGCTTCATCAGACAAAGAATTAACTGTTCAACTGCTTGTTTTATATCACTCTCAGTCAAAAAAATTGTTTCCAATTAGTGACATCATACAACTTTTGAAAATTTAAAGGCATATATGGCAAGAATATTTTAAAATACGCATATAAAATATATATACACAAAAATGTAAAGTATGCTCATATTTATGCATATCTAATTTAAAACAGTTAAATAATTGCATTAAAAATGCATATATATAAAAAATGCATATAAATAAAAATGCATAGTATATTCATATTTATGCATATCTAATTTAAAACAATTAAATAATCTCATAAAAATGCATATATGTAATATATATAAAAAAATGCATAATACAAAATATATAATGAAAGAAATATATGTATATATATTTTTTTTTAATTTATTTTATGCAAAAAATTAATCGTGTTGAAGGCGTCTAGCTTTAAGAAATGGAACCAGTGATGTACAACCATTTAAGCCTGGATATCTATCAGCATTGATCTTGATAATCCATCTTTGTTCTCGGCTCTCTGTAAAATTTTCTATATCTCCTCCCCTTACATTTCTATGTATATGTTGTAAAACAAAGAACTTGAAAGAGTGTGAAGGGTCAGTGTTTAAAACATGTTGAGCAAGCGCACTAGTAGTTTTGTTATTTCTGATGTCTCTTATGTGTTCCAATATTCTATCCTTTAAGTTTCTATTTGTTTTTCCTATATAGAAGGCATGACATATTTGGCAGAAACAAAAATAAACAACATCTGTGGTTTTACAGTCTGCATATGAATGAGAGTATAGTGTAAAATTTCTAACAGGATGAATATATGGTGTAGTACTATGAATATGTGTACAAGCAGTACAAGACCTACAAGGAAAAGTACCTTTCGCCTGGAATTATAGGTAGTTTTTGACGTCTTTATTACACAATTGTTGTTTTAATGTTAGATTATTTCTGAAACTGAAACTAGGTGCATTACCAATGAAA
>NC_056734.1:37227280-37292280 GCF_019279795.1 Protopterus annectens | reverse complement strand
TTATATTAGCACAGATGTAAATGTGGACACAGCATATGTAAACGTGGACACAGCACATGTAAATGTGGGCACAGCACATGTAAATGTGAACACCACATGCAAACATGGACACAGCACACACAAATACAAACAGGCATCATTGTGTGACCAGTCATTCCCCCGGATTCACGAATCCTCCGTGTAAGACTAAATAAGTCTTACTCGGAAACTGCAGTTGAACGGTATGACGTCAGTGTGCCATGCATATTCATGAGGGCATGCTGACTCCACTCCAAATCCAACACGGACCGTGCAGGAAGGCAGGGGGCTTGTCTGACTGCTGAGCAGTCCAAAGGTCCACGCCCCTGCAAGTGTCTGAATTGTGAAATGTCAACACACATGAGAGAGTCCGCTCAAATGTCTACGTACCCAACACTACACTCCCTCACATTGTAAATCCCCAGTACAGTTATGAAAAGTAAAACTTCAATTTTTTTTTTTGTAATTCCCAATATAGCTGCCTGTATTTGCACATGTTTGCGCTGGTGTGCCCATTGCTTAGCTGCAGTTAGCAATCTCGACATTGAAGAGAATAATAAGGAATGTTTATGCAAATTAAGCCAAATAGCAATAGTGTACTGGTAGAGCATTCACGCAAAGAGGAGGCATTCACAGTTTGAGTCCCACCACTCCCCATTCTATTTTATGTTTTAAATTAATATATGAAATAATTCCTAACATATATATGAATAAAATTTTACTAAAAAGCATTGAAATGGCCTATGTATCAGTGAACAAAATGCATATTTATAAAGGATCCTGACATATAATTGCCCGCAGTTAAGCCGTGCTTTACCCAGTGCAATAGAGTTGCCCATAGTTAAATAGCGCTTTACCCAGTGCAATGTAGTTGCCCATAGCTAAATAGCGCTTTACCCAGTGCAATCGGTTTGCGCGGAGGTGCGCGCCACGCCAACCAGCGCACCGTAGGGCAACATAGAGCAACGTAGAGCAAAGTTGCCTAAACACAGCCACACCCCTAGACTGTCTGGACAGTAGTAAAATAAAAAGCAATGACAAGGTTTGAACCCAGGACACTGTGCACCATAAGCAAAGTACTGAACCACTAAGCCATGACAGATTAGGATAGACAGCCACTGTTAACATACATATTCTTATAAATGGTAGATTAACTATTGCTAAGCAGGTCTGCAGTCAGCCGAGAATTTACAAAAACGGCCAATCACAAAAAAGTGCAGGAAATGCGGCATATTTAAGCCCCATAGGTGGGAATACTCACCATAACTGATTGTAGCTCCCATCTGCAGTTAGAATGGCTGGTGCTGGAGAGAGTACTCGCTTTCGAGAGCAACGCTGGGGCATCAAGGAGTCAAAATACATGGTTTGGCTACTTGTCCACCATCATGAATCAAGACTCTTGCAGGGCCAGTTCCAAGGGACGGAGTACAAGGCAGAGGCTTGGAACCAGTTAGCTCATGATCTCACCAGTGCCAGAGGCATTCGTCGGACTGGTGAGCAGGTCCGTCACCACCATGCAGACCTGAAGAGATGGAAGCAGGACCTACTGAACCAATAGATACAGGAGGCCTGTGACATGCAAGATGCCCCACTACTGAGTAGGAAGCGATGGAATGCAGTATGTAAGACATGCTAATTTAGTCTATATAATGGATAGGTATGACTCAATATCCCTTCATTTACTTCACAGCTGCAGGTGTCCATGCTGCAAATCAGCAAGCCAATGCAGATAGGCTGTGCCACCAGGCAGGTTAGTAATTATTCTGCATGTATTGTTATATAAAATAGATGAGAGAGCCTGAAAGAAAGTGTTGTAACCCAAGAATACAACCATAAAATGCCCTGAATAATACCTCTGCATGTACTGTTATATAAAATAAGTCAGAGAGCCAGAAAAAGAGTGTAGTAACCCATTAAGAAAGGTAAAATATGTCCGGAATAATATCTCTGCATGTACTGTTATATAAAATAAGTGAGCGAGCCTGAAAAAGAGTGTTGTAACCTATTAATAAAGGTATAATATGTTTTGAATAAGTCTTCTGCATTCACTGTAATATGAAATAAATGAGAGAGCCTTGAGAAAATTGTGTAATGTAATTAATAAAGGTATAATACTTGGAGTGTGTCTGCGTCACTTACTTTGAAATGTTGTTGTACTCTTGCATTATACAAATAGTACTGTTGTAATAAGTGCTGTCAACCCACAGTTGGGCAGTCACATATAAAGTGGATGATGGAAGTGCCAGTAGCTGTGAAGCATATATACAGTCTTCAACAGTCAGGTAATGGCTGGCATGCATAAGTAAATCTGGCACACAAGTAGCCTGTTAATATGTTCCCCAGAAATGTGAGTGTGCTATATGAAATGTAGGGTTCTGTAGAAATTTAACTGAAAATGTCACGTGAACACATCCAGATATGTAGATATAGAAATACAAATAAAATAAATAACTATGTAGCAGTAACATCTGCATCTTGGACAGTTAGTATGTCAGATATAGGTCAGGTATATAATGAACTAGCCAAACCCAGTACACAACCTAATGCATGTTGCCAAGTGTGATAATACATGTGGGGGATATACACCTGCAGTCAATAGGAATGTAGTGTAGACTAAAAGTACTTATAAGATGTTAATTGAGGTTTCTTTCTACACCCTATGTGTATAAACAATGCAATTCCACACCTCAATGGGTATGTCTAATCTCAAAACATTTGTTGGGACATATGTTCTATTGTTCTATAAATATCTGAATTTACTTTGATGCATGTGCCCTGTTCAAACACTACAGTCTTGTTGGCCTGTTGCCACCAATCATCCCTGCATGCTGTTGGACTGTCCACTGTCATTCAATATATGCATGTGTTATGCTTGCTGTTCAACTGTTGGAACATTGGTGTGTTGGGTTAATGGGAATATTACTGCATGCTGTTACAACAAATTTGGAATGCTGTTGTTTATGTTGTAATTAAACACACCTAATCACAGAACGTATGGGAAGGCCGGTCCCAGCAGACCCACCTGTTCCTCCTCAGCTGGCAATTGCACCTGGCACCAGCAGGTCCGGTGCCCAGCCCAGGCTCCCCTCCTCCATTGGTCCTGTGCCACCTTTGGGTGGAAGCGCTGCAGGGGATGGGGCTCATCCCCCCCATGTAAGCGTGGGTGGAGAAGGGCTACCTGTCACCCTCCAAAGGGTCCCGGCTGTGGTGCGTAGGGAGATCCAGTGTTCAGTCGCTGATCCCCTACACCAGCTCGAAGTGAGAGTGTCTCAACTCACAGGTGAGCCTGCCCCTCCTATGCAGCCCCCAGCACAGCCACCCTCAGGGCTTTGAAGGTGCAGTGGTGACTGCCCATGGGTGGGGATCTCAGTTCCACTGTTACCATCTGTGGGCTCATGGGCTTGTGATTTCCAAACATCCATCCCTATCAATTGTGTTCACCCACCCCATGTGTCATACTCCATCCCTGTATGCATCTTGTTTGTCTTGTCTGTTTACCTCCCCAACCTACCTCCTCAAATATACCTACTTCCTCTACCTCACTTTCCACTCTCACCTGAAAAAAAAGGGCAATCTGTTCCCACAAAAAAAATTACGCCCCATACATAGCTGCCCATTTCACACACATGTCCGCTGGACATGTAAACTGATAATTATAATTGGCAGTACAACAGACTTTGTTGTCCTCCCCCCTCCCCCAGGGGTGGAAGGTTTCAAATTTCACACCAAATTTATTGCATATGCACAGTTGTTGCTGGTAAAGAAATGGGCAGCTATGGACCTTCCCTACACCCGTCCTGCACATCCTGAGCTTGTTTCCCTACTGTCTTTCCCTCTTTGTGCCCCCTTTTTCACCACTTTCCTATCTCCCCATTTTCTTTTCTTTCAAAGAAATTAGCACAGGGGTTAGCGGGAGTAAGCACTTTTAAGCAGTAGTAAGTGTGTTTAAGCGAGTGTGCGCATGTGTGCGCTTAGCTAAGCATCGCTAAGTGTCATGCAAACTCGCACAAACCAGCTTATAACTGCTTAAAAGTGCCTTAGTCACTCTGCATGGCAGGGCCCTTGTTCTGCTGAGCAGCAAAATAAAACACCTCTGTCAGTCTCAAACCCTGGACACACTAGACTGCATGAAGTATCACTAGGCCACAGTAGATTGACAACAAGCTGGTGCTGTAATAAATATATCATGCATTACAATGAGTGAATGTAAAGGGAAAATAGGAATGTCATAACACAAATCTTGTTCTGTGGATCTTTACTAGCAGTTGTTGTGGAATTGTATGACATGACTGTGAAATGAGAACCAGCCATTCTAGCAGGAAATAATGTTACAGTAGCACTTTACAAACCCCACACAGTATCAGAGCAGGATAAACACTGGCATATTTGAATAGAGCAGAGACCATACTTCCCAACTGTGACTGCTTTTCAGGGATGTCCCTGATTCCTAAACAAATGTTAGCTTTGCCCCTCAGAATCCCTCTGTAAAGTACTGATGGTAGGCCAAAGAGTGGGGAATTACACTTAATGAATAATGTCAATAAGCAATAGTACATGCTGCATGCACATCAGAACAGGTGTATTAATACATATGCTCTGATTCACTCACAGTCTCAACTTAATGTCTGTAATATATTACAGGTGTACCCCACTTATGTGTACCTTTCCCCGAGGCTGTTCAAATATATACCTGAGTGTATAAGAGGCCTGGCAGAGGCAGAAACACACAGGCATTTCAGCTTGTTTGCTGTTACACACTCTGCAAATAGCTTTGGAACGAGCCCCACAAGCATACCCTTATGTAGGAGTACAGCACAGAAATATCAAAGGATGTAGCCATGTACTGTTAGCAACCAACTGTGACAATGCCATTGTTCCAGTGCAGAAAAGACCAGTGTGGTGCACAGACAAAGAATAATAGGCTAACCTCTGGCTACCATCTGGATATGTCCACAAGTGGGAGCTATGCAGACAGACTACTTGCCTTGTTAAACTAACAGATACACAGCAACCCTGTATGTTCAGCAAGATAAACATCACACAATAATATATAATGCTGTCTGTACTTCTGCACCCCTACCCAAAAGAACAATATACTTGTGTATTCAGGCTGTACCAAGGATGTAGGTAGGCATACTCAGTACTGAAATGTGTCCAGCTGTCTTGAGCAGCCCATGCTAATGTCAACACAAATAAACAACAAACTGTTCAGAAGTGAGGTAATTAATATTTACAGTATAGTAGTTCACAAACAGTTCATGTGCCAGAGGAATACATTGCAATAACTATTTTTGTATGGCAGTTAATTGTCTAATTAGAAATGAAAGTACATACTCCCATGTATCTTGTGTAAGTACATGGAGAGGTGAGTAAAATTCTACACTGACAAGTGTGTACTAGAAGCAGCAACATTCAGGTTTGAGTACAACATGCAAATCACTGGCCACAACCCTAGCTTCAGAGATAAGAAGTATACCAACCTTCTGACTGACACAACAGTATCCACAGCAAACAAGCATGGGCCCAACTTTGGAAAGCTGAAAGGGCTACGCCTACCTAAAGTAGCATTTTATAGCAGTGGGCTGCTATGACAGTCAGTAGTGCAATTACCACACAGCAGGCTGCATGCAATTAGTAAATGGTGGGCACCAATTGGTGCAGAGGCCATCACATGCACCTGTGCAGATACCTAGAAAAGCAGGCTGTACTTGCTGTCTACACATGCAATAATCTCATTGCAGCAGAAGAGAGAGAGAGACAGAGACAGAGACAGAGGCAGAGGCTGAGGCAGAGGCAGAGACAGAGAGACAGATGAAGACAGACAGAGAAACACAGAAAAAGAAAGAACAGCAGACAGAGAAAAAAAAAAAAAAAAAAAACATTTCCTTTAAAAACAAATGGAACACAGCAATACAAATGAAAGGTATGTAACACATATGTATTTGCTGGCATGTAGTACATGTTTATGAAGAGTACTCTACATACTGTGAATCATCCATATGTGGCAGCAGTATGTATCTCTATGTATCTGTTCATGCGCATAGGGCAAGGGACATACTGCAACTGTTTGTGAAGGGTGTACATATATACGTTGTTGAAGGTTGTTATGTGCATATTACTATGTAGGTTGCAGTGTGTGGAAAAGAAAGTAGCATGCAGTGCTGGTATATGACATGTGGTGGTTAAACGCTGTGGGTATGCTCTGTCAGTTTTGCAGTGTTGTAGCCAGTGAGGCCTGCTAAAGCTACATGGGCTGAGGACACCTTCAATGCAGTCTGCAATATTATTACATAACTTTATAACTCACAACTGTCGCATAAGTGATATTCCCACCATGAATAGTGGACTGTATATCTGTCTATATGTACATCTATATGTACAGCAATGGATGTTTATATGTATGTGTGTGTGTATATATATATATATATATATATATATATATATATATGTAGATATATATAGATATTATATATATATATATATATATATATATATATATATATATATATATAGATATATATAGATATATACATATATACATATATATATATATATATATATATATATATATATATATATATATATATATATATATATATATATAAATAGACGGAGAGAGACATGGGGCATACTTCGACAGGTGCCTGGCCACCAAGGTATGGACTGAAGCTCAGTGTTGACACTGCAGTGCCATCCCTTCTTGCCAGAACACTGTACCCATTAACTACCACATAGGTGTTTGTCTACCTAACACCAAAGGTGTGATAAGGGAACATGGGGCACAGGTGGACAGTAGCCTCCCCTTTGATAATCACAGTGCCACACTGGTCATGTACTCTGTCTACATGGTACATGTCATCACAAAAGGTGTGTCATCTAGGGAAATATAGGTTAGTGTTCCCCTCTACTTATCACACTTAAAACCCATTAGAGAGTACAATGCCAACCACAGCAACTGGAAAGACCACAGACATACATCACAAAGAGTAATACCGGCCTCAAACAGATGCCCTATGCAGACTGACTCACAAAACCACAGCTACACTGTGTTCCATAGTGCCTACCCAGAGGTGACCTCTGCATAACATACTGAGCTATGTCACACCCATAGCTGTTGGTCATCCTCCACATAAACATATTACAATCCCTCCCAGATACACGCTTTAGGGTCCTACACCTTGTCAGCTCACTAAACAGCACATGCTGGAGGAATAGAATCCTAACTCAGAGACATGCCATACTCTGGAACAAACCACCTATCAATAGCAAACAAAGCTCCTCATTAGTAGTTGTCATAAATACTCCTGATTATTGTTTGGGAGATAGGAAATACACCCAGGGAATCACCTCTGTGGCTCTGGTTGACAGGGGCAAATGAAATTAAATTACATGTGTGTCAAAGGCCAGGGTAGCATATGGCTACGCTGCTGTAGGCCCTAGGGCCAATAGCGTATTACCTATCCATGACACGAAGGA
Organism: Protopterus annectens; assembly: GCF_019279795.1. Classification (NCBI taxonomy): domain Eukaryota; kingdom Metazoa; phylum Chordata; order Ceratodontiformes; family Protopteridae; genus Protopterus; species Protopterus annectens. The sequence goes on along the minus strand of NC_056734.1, from coordinate 37,284,786 downwards.
CACACACATGTACTTAGTGCAATAATTGCTATGTGAGGTTGACTGAGTGTGATGGTGAATGTGTTGGTGAATGTGTGCAAGGTCTGTAAAGGTGTGATAGCTTATTGTGAAATTGTTTCTGTCATGGTAGTTTGTGTCCTAGCTGTGATCCCAGCAAAAGATGTGTATGCTATTGCTAGGTAGAAAAAGTAGTATGGCATACAGTGTGACGTAGTCACTTGTTGTCGAATGTGGTGTCCTATTGTAGGCTAAAGCAATACATGTATGCTTAGTGAGTGGTACTGCTGGTGAATCCAACTCCCATATGAACTGTAGTACTACCTGAAGCTGTAGGCCTAAACAGTACAGTATGGTGTATGTTCACATTGCTTGGTAACACTGTTTTGTGTCTTCCCTGTAGTCTTCACAGATTACATACCTCAGGCATAAGGTTTTGTAAGTAGTGACGCACAGTAATGTATGGTACACAGGTAAAGCTCATCTGGGTTGGCATACATTTGTGTGTTGTATGTATGTCTGATGTGTGTATAATTATGCCTGTACCATGCCCTCAATCATATCTGTGTTACAGGGTATATGTGTGTATATAGCAACATGTATAGTCTAGTACAGCAGTATGCCACCTATATCAACAACTGTGCACATATGTTAGGCAGGGGTTTGGCATCAAAGACTACTGTGGTATACTGGTAATACTGTAACTGTACTTTACATTCATTGCAATGGATGACATCTTTCTTCATCCATTAGCTTGCTATATACCTCCTGTGGCTAGGTGGTGCATTGTGTCACATATAGTGTACCATGTACTGTTGTATAGTCTTACATACTGGTTTCACTTTGTTGCTGTGCAGAACATGGTTTAATATATAGAATGTGCCAGACAGGCAGTTGTAGGCTGAGCACTGATATGTGTTATTAAAAGTGTGTATCTACTGACAGCCAATAGGTTGCTATATATGACATTTCACTGATGTCTGTACTTTAGAATGTTAAGTGTGCCACACGACTTGCTCACAATTATTGTTTTAGTGTCTTCTGGGGACATGTCTCACAATCGCAAACCTACATATTCCCCCGAAGAGGAAGAAATAATCCTAGACACCCTACTACAATATCACACCCTGCTGTTCTCCAGAACCAGCCAAGATCAGCATGGGCACACTGCACTGTGGCAAGATGTTGTCTGTCGGGTGAATGACTTAGGCATGCATAACCGGACTTATGAGCAGGTACGCCATCACTGCAGTGATTTAATTAGACATGTCCGGCAGCATGCCTCTGATGTCCACAGACAACAGCTTGCCACAGGTGGTGGTGCAGCATCACACCCGCCCCTCACCAGAGTGGAAGAGCTGCTCCTCAGCATGGTAGCTCCCGGCCAACCATTACAACAGAAATGTGTCATCATGGAGGCCGGAGACACCCAGCAAGTTGACTCAGAGCGTGCATGTAACATGGTATATCAGTAGACTACTGTTAGCTCAATTGTTAGAACATGCATATGTCAGATGTGTACTGTGTATTTAGAAGATGTGGAGCCTGGTGTTGTGCAATACTGATAATTTGGAACATAATCTGTATGCCTGTGACTGTCACATGCTGTACTACTGTAAAGTTGCAAACTCACAGCAGCAATGCCATAGTTGTTGACACTGTCTCATATTCCTGTAGATCCCTCTGGTGTGACAGCAAGACAGCAGACCCATGCTGGTGAGTGTTCTACATTTAATATATCAAATAACATGTGCATGTCATAGGTGAGTTGTAGGCCATATACACATCTAAAACACCTACACATAATGCATGCTCTGCATGTTTTCTGTGGGACTATGCACATCCCAGTAACATGAGCAGCTGCCTCAAACACATGCAATACACAGAGCATCCCAACCAATTGTGGTACACTGTAGTGGGCATTGTATAGGCAGAGTCAATACACATGCACACAACATACACCACATTGTCATACGCAGTCAGTGTTAATATGATACACATGGCCTATTTAGACACCTGCTGTAAGGTCAGACTCCAGTATCCCAAATGTCATCCACACAGCACACATGCTATACCTGAGGGGTAGAGGCCTATCATGGGGTGGTGCAAGACTCTCCAACATACAACACATTCATGTTAGGCAATGCTCCCTATTGAACACCTTACATACCTATGTAACAACTGCCTGTGAAATGGTTAATGTAGACAAAGTGCTGCAGTTCAGGTGCAGCAAGATAGTTGCCAGTGTGGCACAAGTTAGTGGCCTTGACTGACCACATGATGCTGCCTGATGGTGGCTCAATGTACTACACTACATCCAGTTACAGTAACTACAATACTACACATAGCATTCATTGCTATACACCTGACAGTTTTGTGCATCCGGCCATGGTATGTATACCTATGAGTGATGGTGCACAGGGCATTGGAAAGCATTTAATACTTGCACAGCAATGTTGTGTCCATGTACACATTGTGTTCCAGGGTGAGGCCAATCATTGAACAAAACACATGCATCAAAGACATGTATACTGTTATTAACAAGGACTCTCTACACTCGTCCTGCATGCTGTTGAGCAACACACATCCTGCATGCTGACACGTGTGATAGGATTCTTTGGCTTGTGATACTGTACTTCACCATCAACCACTAATGAGTATGTTCTGGATTGCTGTTGGTGTGTGTGTGTGTGTGTGTGTGTGTGTGTGTGTGTGTGTGTGTGTGTGTGTGTGTGTGTGTGTGTGTGTGTGTGTGTGTGTGTGTGTGTGTGTGTGTGCATGTGTGTGTGTGCGTGTGTGTGTCAACTTTACTGAGTAGTGTATTTGTGTGCATGTGTGCATGTGTGCATGTGTTCATTTGTGCATGTGTGCATGTGTGCGTGTGCGCATGTGTTCATGTGTTCATGTGTGCATGTGTGCATGTGTGCTAACATCATGTACAGATTGTAAAGTGTGTTTCCTGTCTTCCTCTCACAGGTTGCTGAGGTTGTGTTGGTTGAGTGCTGCAGGGAACCTGAAGTCACTGCCACAAGTAGTGGAAATGATGATACATGTGTTGTGGCACAGGCAGGTTTGACAGGGTCTGTCGTTGGCCCACCAATCGACAGTACACAGCTTTCCACCCCATCTATGTGCACATTCATACTGCCAATACATCCCTCATCACCAATGGCCTTAGCTGAGGGACAGCATACAGTAGGCATTGACCAGGATAGTGTGGTATCAATGGCACATGCATCCCCTCACAGCAGCCATACCCAGACTCCTGGAATGGTACCACATAGGCAGATATCCAGGGGTTCTCGTGGGAGCACTGCTGGTCATAATGCCCCTGGCAGAAGTGCCCCCACAGGTCTTACATCCTCAGGTATGTTCTGGGCTGTCATGCAGCCACAGACACATATGGAACTGTACACCAGACAGGGACTAAGGGCGCAGAGTGCCCATAATACCGCTATCAATGACAGTATCCGTGACCTTGCCGGTGCCATCCGTATTACACCGAGGTCATTGATAGACATTGGGGGGAGACACTAGATGTCCTCCGCAATGTCATGTCCATGTGCCAGGACAGTTCAGGATGGCTGAGACGTCGATGTGAATGTATGCCAGCAACATCATCAGCTGGCAGTCATCGCAGATGACACACAAGTCACAGCCGCTCCCGTAGTGGCAGTACCATCCCCAGCAATGTTGGGGCTGGGCTGTCAATAGACCATCCTAGAAGACCACGTGCACGTGGCTCTGGCCATTCCCAGCATAGACATGGGTCCAGTCGACATCCCTCTGTCTCTGATGATAGTACCCAGTCTGGCTTAGTACCTGATACTGTCCATGACACCCCTGTCAGGCCCAGGTACTGTGTCCATGGCCAGAGACGGTGATCTGTACAGCCTGGCAGGTACAGTCTGTGGCTGACCCACAACCTCCCATATTTGGCAGCCACATGTTGGAACTGTGTGCATGCAGACACACGCCCATAAACCAAACACCTATGACTAGCACATACACACACACATTACATCAACATTGACCCATGCTGTACTGTTGTCCATCTCACACATACACACACACACACACACACACACACACACACACACACACACACACACACACACACGTCGATTGGATGGGTCAATGTCAGGCTCTGGCAAACCAACAACACACCCTGTGTGTATGTTGAAACTGTGCCACCTCCTGTCATCTGTAACATTGATGCAGGAACAGGCTAACATGGTGCTGATGCACAGGGTGACTTAATAGCAGTGTAGCAATGTTAGCATGTTGTCAATAGTTAAGTGTAATGATATCCTTGTAGGTATATCTGAGGAGGCATAATGCATTAAAATTATGATTATTAATGTAGTATTGTTTACACCAGTGTTAATTCCAAAAATGTATTGCCCGCCCATGTGCCACTTGGCTGATGTGTGTAGTTCTGGCAGCATGTGTTGGTGAGTGGACAGTACATGTGTGATGTGTGCAGTACAGATTTGCAGGTGTACATTTGTGAACATGGTGGAGGTGCACTGTCTGCATGTACGTGCATAGTGGACACATGGGAAGGGTGGCATGCCCTGTATTACACAGTGTTAACACTTCATAGTTTCTATTGCTGGCCAGTATGCATTTTACTACACATATGTTTTAACTTGGGTACACATGTGTGTATGACATGGTTTGACACTATGTTGTGGGTGATACTGTTAATATTGGTCATTGGTTTGCATTCTGGTAGTATACACAACCTCAACAGCCTGACTATAACCAATCGTTAGTTGATGTCTTGACAACTGACACACACATGTAGGAAACACAGTAGCATTTGGATCCTTCCAGTACAATACTATACCAGTAACCAGTGGTATTGACCGCCACCCATTCCTGGGACCACTTCTGTTTGGCATGTAGCCCTCTTAGATACAAGAAAACACAGTAGGGATATGTCCGTCCACATCTGGTAATGCATACAGTGGCCTACAATGCATTCTCCAGATGAGACACTTATCCTCCACAAGGGTATCATACAGACAGATACCTGTTGACCAACCCATGCTGTAAAGCTCTAAGCCAACTGTAGCATAGTCATCCACATTTACTAAACATAATATCCCGACAGTAGGTAGTAGCCCACAACATGTAGAGGGGTCAGCAAACGACAAGGAATTGGTAATGAAGGTATACGCAGCTGGTTCAGCAATTTCTTTTATTTAACCACTTCACGAAATGAAACAAAAGCACGAACACTAACATCCATAGATCCACTAGTTATTGTTAAGCACTTTCATCTGCTCACTGCAGACTTCATAAGAACTAGTGATACAACATTTAAAATTCAAATATATACTGTGTTTTGGCGCCAATTCTTGCTAACTCTCTTAAAGGCATAGTTTTACTTTACTTTCTGTATGTATATTTCCCTTTTATTATATATACCGTATATAACCAAATTATGTAATATAAAATCCTTATATATGTTAAAAAACTTTATACTAAATGTTCTGTTTAATAGTAAGTACTTCCATAAAAATAAATATATAACTTAATAATTGCATATAAAACATGTGATATGTAATATAATACTATAAGTGTATTATAAATAAATATAAATATATATTAATAAAATATGAATAAATTAATCCATTTTAAAAAAAAAGGTTTGATGCTTATATAATCATTAATACCTGGACTTCTGTTTGCATCTAATAATATTTGCCATTTACTTTCCTTACATGCTAACCTAGTTTTCCAATCTCCCCTCAAATGGTACATAATACTCTTGATCTATAATGGTAAAGGTGAAAGTATGCTGTTCCCCATGTTCACTAATATGTTTATATAATGCATTTTTTGAATCATTAATCTGTATCTTGTAGTAGTGTTCATATATCCGTTGTCTTAACCTTCTCTCTGTTTTACCTATATAATAGGCTGAACATTGCATACATAATGCCAGATAAACTATCTGTTTTGTATTACAATTCCCCCCTCTACTTCTAATCTGTGTGTGGTTGACATCTCCTAATACAAAGCTAGCTTTCTCATTAATGTATTTGCATTGCTTACATCTTTCACATCTCATTGTTTTTACCATTTTTCCTTTCTTACATATCTTGTTATTACTGGCCCTTTCTAACAGTCTTTTTATATTGGGTGCTGTCTTATATACCACCTTCGGTTGATTACCCAGTTTTACTTTAGATATCTCTGATAAGGTGACAATATCCCAATGTCTATCTAAAATTTCTTTTATGTAGTTTACAGATGGTGTGTAAGTTAATACACAAACTTTCCCTGAGTAAACTTGATTTTTAGATGTGTTCTCCTTCATTTCCACATGCTTCCCTAATAAAGGCAAATATTTTTGTCCCCATTGGGATTTAACATAAGTAATAGTATCATCTAACATTATTTTTGGATATCCTCTATTAGAAAATAAATTGTATATAACTTTCATTTCATTTTCCATCTCTTTCTTAGTCGAGGACATTTTTGCTCCCCTAATGCATTGTCCTTTAACAATGTTCTTGAAAATATGTGGTGGATGATTACTAGTATAAAATACATAATCATTAGAAAATGTCTTTTTTCTATATACTTTTGATGAAAAACCATCAGTAGTCTTATTAATGTATGTATCCAAATAAGCTATTCCAGTATCACTAATTGTATGAGTGAATTTTAAAAAATGAGTTGTTCCATCTATGTATTCTAAAAATTTATTTATGTCTTCCTTAGGTCCTTTCCACAAAATAAATATGTCGTCAAGGAATCTTGCATAAAATGCCATGTTAGAATAATATGCACTTTTGAACACATACTCATTTTCCCAATTGAGCATGACTAAATTAGCAAATATGGGTGCACATGATGCACCCATAGCAACTCCTTTACTTTGTCTAAAATATTCACCCTCAAATGTGATATAATTATGATCAAATACTAGTGCCATCATGTCCAATATGAGAACTATTTTATCCCAGCTTAATTTCGAGAAATTCCTTAAGCTACTACAAAAATAATCTAATCCTTCTTCTTTCGGGATACTGGAGAAAAGATCACATACGTCAATAGTAACAAATATAAGTTCTTCGTCCCATAAATTAGGGGTTATTTTTCCTAAAAAATCCCACGAATCCTTCACTAGATGTGGTATACTATCATAAATGTGTTTTTTCCATCTATCTATTGTTAATCCTATATTGTATGATTTTGATTTTGAACCTGATATAATTGGTCTGAAAGGGGGTTTGTTGATCGATTTATGAACCTTGGGTATCCCTACTATGTGTGCCATGGATGGATATTCTATCTTTAAAAATTCATATATATCAAGTGTAATCCTGTTATCCAATAAATATTCCTCAAGCATTAAATCTATTCTTCTGTATCCTATATTAATCTGGTTCATAGATACTACTTCATAATTGCCCAATTCATATAATATATTATGAATTTCAGCATTATATGCAAGGTTAGTAAATACTACCACCCCACCCCCTTTGTCAGGTTTCATTATTCTTATTTCTTTATTCTTCATTAGTTCCTTCACTGTTAATGCGTTTTCCTAGTCTCCAAAAAGGGCACTCTTCTCAAAGAAAATCACACACAAACATACACCTGCCACCCCCCACGCACACACACTCAGCCATTGAAAGATTCAAACCCCTACCTAACTATGTTATGACACTAAAAAGATACACATTAACATGATAGGCTATATGCTTTATTGGGCATTTTCATTTCTCCTGCTATATTTGTAGGATGCTGACATCATCAGACTGGACATGGTAATGTGTGTGCACTTTGTTTTATGCAATCCCAGGACTGAACCATGTGGGACAGCAGGTGTTAACAGCTTGAACAGGACTCCACAATTCTAGCTTGTGTGATCTATCTGTGGAACAGTTGCCAATCCATCATATGACAATACATACTTATGCACAGATTGTTGATTTTGTGGATACATGTGTCTGGGATGTTGGAAAAGGGCTATTCAAAGTCTATGTGGGACGTGTGTAGCTCCTTTCAGTGATGTATGTCCTGGGTGGCTGCCTTGCAAACAGTCTAGCATGTTTGGGAACCATGATCTGCCCATGATAAAACCAAAGTTGGTAGGGTTGTGTGTTTGTCGGCTTCCAATAGCTCTGTTTATGACTTCAATCATGATGGACTCCATGGCCTTGTAGATCAGACTTCATAGGCTTATAAGACTATAGTTCCCATGGTCTGTTGCGCACCAACACTTGTGGAGTGTGCCATATGTTGCTGTAACCCATTCAACGGTTTCATATCCTGTAGAGAGGGTGAGGCTCAACAGACTGTTCAGGTGCAGGGTCTGTTTGTTCTGCAGTTCACTTATGACACATATAGGGAAACAATGTAATCCAATTGATGCCCTGTTTTCAGCTTTGGAAGGAGATGTTTACCCATTCTACATGTGATATCTCCTGTTATGATGATAGGACCTTTTGTCAGTGGGAGGTGGGTATGTATGTATGGGACTGCCTGGAAGGATGTTGGCATTGTCAGTCATTTACAGTTGGCCCTGACTCAGGACATATATGAGTGCACATTGCTATTTATGACATAGCTGAAGGAAGTGTCATGGTTCTGTCTGGACTCCTTTGCAGATAATCTTTCCAAAACACCAACAAACTTAAGCACTAAACCCCTGTTATACTCTTTTACACACTGAACATCCTACTGATCCTGAAACAAAACTGTGAGACTGTAATCCGTCTCTGCTAGGATGTCAGTCAAGGGTGAACAGGACTCGGACCAAGGAATTAAAAACTGTTTATTAAATAAACACTGAATAACGAGGTAAGCGCTTTCATCTGCGATTGCAGACTTCTTCAGAACACTTTACATCAATATGTGATACATATTTAATAACTTTTTGGCACCAAATTCATTAATAATTTTAACAACCACTTCCATTTAAAGTGCCAGTACAAATAACGTATAAAATTGTCATAAAAAATCACAATAAAGTTCATTTTTCTCCATAAAATCAATACCCATCAGGTATATATGCTCAGAAAAGTAAACTCATCAACTAAAAAGACTTAGAAAGAACAAATAAAAAACAATAATAAACAATATTTGATAATTCTACTACCATAAAATATTTATAAAAATATGTGCACATATATGAATACTGTGAAAATAATAACATAAATATATATAAAATAAGGACAACTCTGCCTAATGAATGCTTAAAATGAAACTACACAAAATACACACTGCACAAAATAGCAATGAAGGGGAATAAAACCAAATAAATAACTAATAAATAAATAATTAATGAATACGAAGTGTGGAATGCTAACACTTAATATGTTACTAACAAATCATGTTCTTAGAAATTGCATATATTGGTTTCATATCAGATACAATCAAAAATAAAGGACATTCATCTTGTAATAATAACTGCAATAATGGTTTGATAGAAATAAAATCATTGATACCAGGGAACCTGGTGGAATTAGTCCTCATCTGCCACATACTTTCTCTTTTTCCTAAAAGGGCTTTGAAATTACCACCCCGTGGTGAGCTAAATACCTGATCAATTATAGCAAATCTAAAAACATGAGTGTCACCATACTCTTTTATATGTCTGTATAAGGCATTGTTGGTGTCTTGGGCCTTAATCCTATACAGATGTTCATAAATCTGCTTCCTGAACTGCCTTTCAGTTTTCCCAATACAGAAAGCTGTACATGACATACATTTAGCAAGATATACTATATTGGTGCTATAACAGTTCCCTTTCTTAAACTTAATGTAGGTCCTATTAATATCATTCAATTTATATCCCTTGTTCTCATATATAGCAAAACATTGCCTACATGAACCACATTTTTTAGTGAAGGCATCCTGTTTAGTAGGGTTCAAATTATTTTTAGCACTCTCCAACATTCTTTTTACGTTTAATCCCATTTTGTATACACAACATGATCGATCAACAACAACACTTTTCACTTCTTCGTCAACAATTAAAGCATTCCAATGTCTAAACAAGATGTTTTTAATTTCATTTACATGTGGAGAGGACATTAATACACACACTTTATTGGACTCAAAACTATCCACTTTATGTGGCTGGTTAACATTGTTATAATTGTGTACAGTTCCCAATATCGGGGAGTACTTTTTACCCCATTCACTTATGACATAAGAGCAATGTCATTCAATAATGATAAAGGGAAGTTCCTATTAATAAACATATTCTTCATAAAATTTATCTCTTTAATCATTGTGTCATAATTAGATGACATCCTTGCTGGCCGAATGCATTGTCCTTTAAAAATATTTCTTAATATATGCTTAGGATGATTACTTGAGTATTCCAGATATCCATTTGAGAATGTTTCTTTTCTAAAAATCTCTGACTGAGCCCCATTGTCAGTATGTCTTATATACGTATCCAAATAAGCAATGCCATTCATGCTGGCATTATGCGTAAATTTCAAAAAACTACTGGACTGATTTAGATGAACCATGAATTCTTTAAAAAGTTCACTTGGTCCATCCCATAACAAAAACATATCATCCAGGAACCTTGTGTAATAAACAACATGTTGAAAATAAATACTGTTAAATAGACACTGGTGCTCCCATTCCAACATAACTAAGTTCTCAAAAATAGGGGCACAAGAAGCCCCCATAGCCACACCTCATGTCTGTTTGTAATACTCCCCTTCAAAATAAATAAAATTATTGTCCAATACCAATTCCATCATGTTGGTTATCAGATTAATACGGTCCCAACTGAGGTTAGAATGTCTTCTTAAGCTCTCACTAAAATCTTCTAGACCTTGTATTTTAGGGATACAAGAAAATAAGTCTATAAAATCTATGGTTATGTATAACAGGCTCTTTTTCCATTTGTCTGTGGTGAGGTTAGACAAAAACATCCATGAATCCTTTATAAGATGCAATGTATTCCCATATATATGTTTGACCCACCTATCTATTGCTACTCCTATATTGTAGGTCTTGGATTTACTGCCCGATATAATGGGGCGAAATGGAGGGTCATCAAAATCCTTATGGATTTTAGGTATACCTACAATTGTGGCAAGCGCAGGATAATCAACCTTTAAAAAATTGTAAGTATCCACCATGATCCTGTTATCAATAAGATACTCTTCCAAAGCTAAGTCAATCTTACGGTATCCTATATTGACTTCATTAAGAGACACTATTTCATAATTACCTGTCTCATTTAATATGCTTTGTATCTTGTTTACATAATCCATAGTTTTAAACAAAACTATCCCAGCCCCTTTGTCGGGTTTCATAACCCGTATGTCTGTCACTGACCAACTCATTCAGACACTTCCTCTCCTTAGAGGTCAAATTATCATAAAACAATGAAGTCTTACTATGCTTGTTATATCTGTATATGTCTAAACAAGTGAGGTCTTCAAAATTTGAAACATTTTTTTGTGCCATAGGTATGTAAACACTTTTTTTCTTAAAGGCACTTGAAGGTAACAGCTTGGCATTCTTTTGCATAGTAAGAGCCAGATTAAGCCTACGACAGTATAACTTTATCTCAGCTATCATATCAGTCAGGTTGAATTTGACTGTTGGTATATATTTCATACCTTTTTTGAATAACAACAAATGTTCTTCCTGGATGTTTAAACTAGTGTAATTAAATATTTTCAGATCTTTATGTTCAATTACCACCTCATCAGCTGGTTTACTATGTATCATCACAGGTTCTATGATGGGAACCGCTTCAGGTTGTGGGGAAAATTCATAATTATTGACAGGGTCATTATTTACCATCTGTTTTGATGGTTCCTTTGCTGGTAATTCCTTTTGTATGGAGGTGTAAAATATCGACCCCCTTGAAAATTTGAACCAGTTTCTTTGTGGGTCTCCCAACTATCTGGGGCATCATAACAATGTTCCCTATCAATATCCAATTTCCATGGATATTCCCTATGATGGTGATATTGTTCCATATCACGTGACAATTTCTTATTCTTTCTATCAAATATTTTAGCAGCTCTGTTTTCTGCTAATTTAAATTGTTTTTCATATAAATCCTTCCATTGGGGGAACACTAAGTCAGCTGTAATATCATTGTTTAACTTCTCCACCTCACTAACTAACCCACTTAATTTCTCATCATTCTTTTTTATAATTGTATTCATGAAACTAAAACCAAAACTATCAAACATTTTATTAAACTCCATCTTAGTGTTATAATCCAAATGTATCCCCATAGGCTTTTTGATCAGTCAAAAGAGTATTTCGTCATAATATCCTGACATGACCAAAGGTCAGTTTCGTGTGTACTCTCCAGTCCAGCTGGTGAATATGGGACTTTTCAGACAATGTTACAACTGCCTTATGTACACAGACAACCCTCTCCTCCTCCCAACAAACTCAGATATATGTGAGAGATGCAACTATATGGACAAACTGGAGGCTGAGCTCTCTCGACCCATGACTGGCACAGTCTATCAGGAGGAGAAGGTAACCACACACACCACAAATCCAGTCTCACATAGACCTATAGCAACAGTAAACCAAACACATAAACACACAAAAACATACTCGGAGGCTCTAAATAAAAATCTGCCTAAGCAGCAGAGACCTCTAAAGCAGACACCCAAACAACTGCTACCCCACAACAATACCCACATATCACATAGTTCACAAAGTCAGTGTGCCACACAGTCACTGCCCTTAAGGCTAAACAACACACCTAATACACTTGTAATAGGTGACTCTATTGTCAGACACACTGATGTCCCACTCACCAGGCTGAACAAGGAGAAGGTCACTGTAAGCTGTCTGTCGGGTGCCAGGATCCGCCACATACCACATGCACTCAGGTTACTCCAAAGCAAGTACAAATATGGCTCCATCATTGTCCATGCTGATGTGAATGACCCGAGATGTTCCTCCCTGGACTACATGAGAAGAGACATAGAGGAGCTCTTATCATGTAGCCCAGGCCGGTATGACCCTGAACTTGTGTAGCATCTTACCGTCACCAAGAATGATGCCACAGTATAAAGACAAAGTGATCAATTTTAACAGTTGGCTAACATATTGGTGTCATTCAAAGGGGATCCAGTGTCTGTCAGCCTGGGATGACATGCTCGACAAGCCACGTTGCTTCACTAGGGACGGCTTGCACCTGTCACCCCTGGGCTTTCGAATACTGGCTAAGGCTCTTGCCACCCCCATAGTGCCTTTTTAGGCAAGGCTCAAAAGACAAACCCACTTCCATTGACAATACAAGGTAAAAGAAACTAAGGGTAATGCTATTCAACGCCAGAAGTCTAAACCTCAAAATGCACACACTCAAGGCTCTCTTCAGTATGGAGAATATCAATATCTGTGCAGTAACAGAAACCTGGTTCAAGGCTCCCAAAACACCCCAGCACTACCAGGTTATACTTCATACCATGCTTTTTGGCCAAAAAACCCAGACCGAACCACAAAAGGAGGGGGGGTATCCATATACATCAAAGATACACACACCTCCAGGTTAGTAGCACTGCATGAAGCATCGGAGACCATCCATGTGCAACTAACAGTGGGTAAAACTGCCTTTCAGTCTGTAGCTTGCTACAGACCACCCTCATAAACTCAGGGACCCCACTTGGCTTTCCTGAGAAGACTGGAGATTATGAAGGTCTCTCCAAACACCATTATATTGGGTGACTTCAACTACCCAAACATTGACTGGGAATACTACTCAAGCCCCAACACCCTCGCCCAACAGTTCCTAGAATTTATAAACTCAAATGCTATGGAACAACTGGTCACCACCCCCACAAGAGGGGAAAACATATTGGACCTGGTCATCACCAACATGGGGACTCTATGTTCCACACCAGAGGTATACCTCTCATTGGTAAGGTCAGACCATACATTTGTCTCACTGGACATCCATATACCATCCCCACCCCCAGCCAAGGTAATCTCGGTGAAGAACTTCTCAAAAGCAAACGTCACACTTCTCAAAACCAAGGTGGTATCCTTCAAAGCCCCTGGGCCAGTGGAAAATATGGCTCAAACTGCAGAACCCTTTACAAACGCATTCTATGGACACCTACCGGAATGCATGGATCGTGCTATCCCAAATGAAACCAAGACACACTCCTCCAAAGGCAGGGGACCTGTCTGGTGGACCCCAGCCATAAATAAGCTATACAACAAAAGGAGGAGGCTACTACATGATAGAGCAAAATCCCAAAAAGAGAAGGCATCTCTGATAAGTATTAGCAAGAAGCTACGATCTCTCATAAAATCATCTAAGGCCAGCTTCAAAAGAAAAATTGCACAAGACACTAAAGACAATCACAAGGCCTTCTTTAGTTATGTCAGGAACCTGGGTGGCAACTCCCAGATATGCTCTTAGTTAGTGCATAATGACAAAAAATACACTGAACCCACAGACATGGCCAACATCCTGGCAGACAGGTTCAGTGCATATTTCTCCCCCCATCCCCCCAAAAGAGCAAATGTCCATCCCAACAGAATGTAGCCTCCCTGACATCACAGATGAACAGGTGAGAGCTGCCCTCTCCAAAGCAATAACACAGCATCAGTGGGACCGGATGGTTTCCCGGGCTGCGTCTTACATGAGCTTCATGAAGAACTTAACCCTCACATAAAGTCACTGTTCAATATCAGACTTACTATGGGATATGTACCCAAGGAATGGCATACAGCAATAGTGGTTCTGCTCCACAAAGGTGGTGCCACAACGGACCCTGGACACTATCGCCTTATAAGCCTGACTAGCCTGGTCTGCAAAGCTATGGAGCATATCATCATGGAACTCATAAACAAAGACATCAGGAACCTCCAGACACTGGATCCTACCCAATTTGGCTTTGTTAAGGGCAGATCTTGCCTCTTGTACCTGGTCAACCTTTTTGAAACAGTTTCCAGGGCCTTAGACATAGGGAAGGTAGTCCACACAGCTTACCTGGACCTCACAAAAGCCTTCGACACAATAGCCCACTCTGGCATCATAAATAAGCCCACCAGCTTAGATATTGACACATATGTCACAAGATGGATTGCAAACTGGATCAGGGATAGTACCCACATGGTCGGAATTGCAGGTGCCATGTCAGATTCTACACCAGTTACAACTGGCGTCCCACAAGGCTCAGTCCTGGGACCTCTCTTGTTCAGTATATATTTCTCTGAGGTACAGGCTAACACGGGATGACTATGGCTGACCAGGTTCGCAGATGACTGCAAACTGGGTGCCATAATCGACTCTCCGGCTGACACAAGCATTCTACAAAAGGGTCTCACAGAGATGGATAACTGGTGCCAGAGCCATGGCCTAAAGCTCAATGCCATAAAATGCATAGTCATCCCCTTTGGGAAAAACAAAGTGCCCACAACTTAACACATAGGTGGTAATCCATTATGTATGGAAGAAGTAATTAGGGATTTGGGGACCCAAGTAGATAGTAATCTCTCCTTTGACAATCATGTTGCCAAAGTGGTTAGAAAGACCTTCTATATAGCCCACCTTATCACGAAAGGTTTCACATCTAGATCAAGAGAGGTCATTGTGCCCCTCTCAGGCCCATACTTGAATACAATGCCCCATTTGGGATGTACCTTACCCGACACCTGCAGCAACTGTAATGACCCCAAAAGTACCTCACCAAGTGGATCAAGGGAGTCAAACAGTTGCCCTACGCAATTCGGCTAAAGAAACTCCAGCTCTACTCAGTTGCTTACCGCCTACTCAGATGCGATCTGTGCCTGATGTATAAAGCCATGTCCAACCCAGAATGAATGGTCATGCTCCACCTCAATATATCCAAATCCCTTAGAGCTACACACTCCAGGGACTTAAACCTCAGCACAGAAATAAATAGGACATGCTGGAGGGACAGATTCATATCCCAGAGCTCCCCTCACTCTGGAACGAAATCCCAGTCCAAGTTAGGCAGAGCCCCTCACTGACCCTCTTCAAGAGAAATCTTGACGAGTGGATGGGAGATCATACATTTACCCATGGGATCTCTTCTGGGTCCCTGCTAGACAGAGGCATAATAAACTAACCATAAAATGGCTATCTTGTGTGACCTACTATTCAAAGGCACAATCTACTAATCTAAAAGGGTGGCGAAAGCAAAACACACTCTGGCTCAGCTTATAAATGCCCTAGGGCAGATAGCCTAGTATCAGCCTATGAACCTATGAACCTATGATAATGTTTGGAGTGCATATTGTTTATTGATGATACTGATTGCAGGTTTTTTATCTTCTTTGCTTTCCCACTTTCTATGAACAACCTAAGTATCTGTAGTACATATTTGATTATGACAGGGTACCAATATATTATATATGTGTCTGTTGTCATATAACTGTGTGCACATGGCAGGATTGGTGAATAGTGAGAGGTTTCTGGGTTAACACATGCAACTGCAAGATATGTGTAGCCCACTGCTGTACTCAGACATGGCCTAAGTGTGTGAGCATGCCCAGTTTGGCCTTTCAGTGTTTTGTTGCCTGACATTTGCCTCATTTATTCAAGTGTGTGAGCATGCCCAGTGTGACCTTTCAGTATGTTGCTGTCTGAAGTCCACTACATTTGTTAACGTGTGTGAACATGCCCAATATTAAAATTTATACTATATGTGTGTTGAAAATCAAGTTATATTTTTACTGCAGGGCTCACCTTTGTGTCATAACTCGACAGGGATTATGATGTGCCTGCAGGGTTTCCATGAGACACTTTGCATAGACTTATCAACATTTCTTCAAAGAGGCTGATCACTGAAATGCTGTCATGGTTCAGTGGTTCAGTACTGTGACTATAGTGCACAGTGTCCTGGGTTCAAGGCCTGTCACTGCTTTATATTTCATGCTGGGCAGACCAGACTGCTTAAGGACCATTAAAGCAAATAGGAACATGTTTACCTGCTTTTGCTCAACTATGCCCAACTTTGACCAAACTTGCTCAACATTAACCAACATTGCTGAACATTGCTCAACATTACCCAAAGTTGTGCTAGTTAGTGTGTGCAGTTTTGTTTACATATATTAAATAGTGGTAAAAGCTGTTTAGCACTGCCTTATATTGCTTAAAACATGGCAATCATGCCTCAGGTGGTGCTTCAGGGTTGCCTATGTCGGATGCACATAGTACACTCCCTATACATGTTTGGAAACAGGTAGTGTCAAGTTAGGCATCCCTTTTACTATATGTGCGAGTCAGAGAGAGGTATTATTTCCAGGGTTCCTACTGAGCCAGTGTATGTGCTATGCATTGCCTCTTTGCCAAGGCCAAAGTATTCTGGGCACACCTTTTTCTGCCTACTGGGGCAGGCTCAGGTTGTTCCTCTTCCGAGTCACGCTCTGCCTGTGATGGCCTTGGCAATGGTGGGGGGCTGCTTGGCCCGAGCCTAAGCTGCTCCTGCTGCAGCTGTTTTCGCAGGATCATATTATGTAGCATAGCACATACCATGACAATTTGGGTACATGCAGTTGGTGAGTACTGCAAGGCTCCACCAGATGTGTCCAAGCACTGGAACCGTGACTTGAGCAGCCCAAACACACGCTCAATTACATTTCGTGTTTGTGTGTGTGCCTCATTATGGCATTCCTGTTCAGGTGTGTGTGCATTTCTGATGGGTGTCATCAGCCACGGCTCCAGTGCATATCCAGCATCCTCCACTAGGTGACCATGAGGGATGTCTCCATTGGCAAATGTCTGGTACAGCTGTGTCAGATGCCAGATATGGGAATCATGGTAGCTTCCAGGGCAGCCAGCACACACATTCAGTATTATGCCCTGGACATCACACATGATCACCGCATGTGCTGACATAGCATTCAGGAACTAGTGCAGTACCCTGGATGCTGATGCCTGTGATATCCCCATCATATCACCAGTTGGTCTCCTGAAGGTACCTGTTGCTAGTATTCTTAGGCCAACACATACATTGGTTTCCTCTGGGATGGGTTCCCCTCTGTTGGTTCTGTGTGTGAGGTGTGGCCTGCACAGCTCAACAATTTGCTGCATGATGTCTCTGTCCACTCTATAGTGCTCCACTATCTCCAGCTCATGTAGCCCTGGTAGGTTACCCTGGATCTGTACACTCTTCTCCGTCTCCTCACTGGGGGTTGCTCAGCAGCATTCGCATTGTCGCCACCTTCAGCATGTTGCATATGTCGCCTTATAACAGCAATGGCAGCCCCTAACATTTCTTTGTCTCAGTAAAGCTTTTTAAGTTTTCACTTCTCTTAGTTTACTGCAGTGTTGCAGTGTCTCTGAGAAAAACATGGTGGAAAGTTGTTTGCAGAGTTTTAAGTGCTGGGCTGGGATAGTGTACTGCCTGTGTAATTGCCTGATTCTGATTGTTTTCACATGCTAGCTCTGTTAGTTCTCCCTGGTTAACTTCCTACTATTTGTTGTGCTTCCTTTTCCCCTTTCTGTTTCCACAGGGGAGCAGCGCCACACACACAAGCGCAAACACGCACACACCAGCTCACACACACGCACACATGCTTACATGGCCTAACACTTGCTAATTCCTGCTTAAACACACGCACAGAGGCGCAAACACGCTTACACAACTTTAAACAATCTTACACATACTTACTCTGGCTTAAACGCGTGCACATGGGCGCACACGCACGCACACAGTCTTACTCAGATATGCAGGCATGCACCCGTGTGCAAACATGTTGCAGGCACTTCAACAAGAAACGTTAGTGTTATTCACGGCATACACCTTCTATTTCTTGCCTTTAGCTAGGATACCTGTTGACACACCTCTTCCAGTGATGAGTAACTGACAGCAAACACATGCCACTCTGCTCCAATGAGCTTACATTCATTCATGCATACGCCCCTCATGATGTCACCTATCTTCTACTCTGTTACTCCCCTTATCCTACTCATACACTCCACTGACTGTGCTCATTTGCTATGTAAACTTGGGATTCACTATCCTTACCCTCATTTGCATGGGATTGCCTACTAATGCTTGGTTACATCTCTTAGACTGAGTTTCCCCCTTAGCAACCTCTACTCGGTTGCCATGTTGTCTTCAGACTGCCATTCATTTGCATTGCAAATTATGATTTGCTATAAAATCCCTATTTGTGGCTTTTAATTTCTGGTTTTCTGGTTTTTAGAGCACAGCATGTTTGTGCAGCGCTGTGTTACACTTAAACTTCGAAGAGTGAGGCAAAAAAAATTATTTTTTTTTTAATTTTGCGTCGGGGAACATTGCCAATGGCCGTATATTTGGCCATTGACATGTTTCCTCAACTAGATGCAGCCTTTATTTGGAGCTGTCATGGCTCCATTTTGCTATTTGCAGAACAGTACTTAGTTGTCAATGGAGTACATTTCTACAAATAACACTACTCTTACTCGGACAGGTTAGGGTTTCCTGGATCGCAAATTTATCTCATTTGCATGGCTTTTGCCAGCAAATGAGGTAATTTGCATAACCTAGCCCTGTCCGTGTAAGAGTCATTTTAGCAGCTCTGTTGCACACCCCTGTTGACTGTTCCTGGATCGCTCGGTGGATATGTTGGCTGCATGGAGTCTTACTCTACTCTTAGACTCCGTGCAAGCCTTCGTGAATCCGGCCCATTTACTTGACAAGAAATCAAATCAATTACAGTAGGATGCAGTAAAAAAGCAGAACTGTGATATTTAAATGCTACAAAACAATAAAGAATATCTTGAAAAGCATATACGTGCATGTGAAGAACAGAAGTAAATATCACATACAGAAGTGGAAGAACATGCATGCAGATATCTGCATGATCTGAGAATAACGCTGGTAACTTAGTGCTCATAGGATGTAACACAAATACAGCAATGTGGAAGGCCAAGCCACATTGCCAACATAATATAATGTGATATAATATAAGGAAGATATCTTAAAATAATCAAGGCACAGCATATGTGAAATAGTGGAGGTAGAAAAGCAGATTAAATGTGAGGTGAGCTGGCTAGGAATAGGAAGTTGAAAGAGGAGGTCATGGGGTGATTTTCAATGGGCAGAAGGCCCTTTTTTGTAAAGACTGAACAGAATGGATAAGAGTAGGTTCATGGGTAAGAAGTATAAAAAGAGCACAGAATACAGATGTCACATGACAGGAAAATGCCACAGAGATATACCCGTCAACCACGCAGAGCAAGAAAACTAGACAAAGCCTAAAACAGTGGCAGAAGAAATGGATAAAGATACAAATGTTAAATATCACTCGTAGAAACTTACTAGAATAATAAGATTTGTATTAGCATGTATTTTGTGAAGGATATGAAGTGCGGAATGTGTGAAACTCAAATGTACTGTATGTTATTATTTGTTGAGTTCAGTCCTTAGTGATCTGCTAGAAAATCCCAAATTTAATGAGGAGCAGACAGAAAATATGAGCCAAAAATCTGGACAGTTGAGAAGTGTGCACAGAGGTAAATCACAGAGGGAAGGGTGTATAAGGACAGACAAGACAGGTGGAGTTATGACTCACATGCCTAAATTATGACTGCACTACCAAAAAATGCATAAATGGTATAATCAACCAAGCAGTACTGAGTCTGTTCCTATGAAGAAGAAGATATACACCTAGGACATATACTTGACACCATAGCAAAGAGATATAGCAGACGGATTCACTTTGAATCATCGAATGTTCAGAACATCGACGTTCTGATCATCGAGACCAGAACATCGATGTTCAGAACATCAAAGGTTCAAAATGAACCATAAAAACAGCAAAAAGATCACAAACACTATGTTATGCAGGGGGGCTTCGCCCCCTCTGCACCACCCCATGTCGGGCGGCTGTGCCCCCCACACCCCCCACTTTAATATTCCAACTCCGAGATCGCACTACATACACACCCAACATTCCACAATCTCACTTACCTGGCACTTCCACTTTAAACCTTTGATGTTCTGAACATCAATGTTCTAGTCTCGATGATCAGAACGTCAATGTTCTGAACATTCGATTATTTAAATTGAACCCATAGCAGACATGTAGTGGGCATTGACACATGAAGGTCAGCCATAGAAAACATGTGTTCAACCAGAAACATACAAAGAGGACTTGCAAGATCACTAACTGTGAGTCAGCTTTTACACAAAGGAAAATGTTGACAACTTTGGGACTTAGAAGGCATAGTGAGGATATATCTGCAATGGCACTATTCATGGTAGCAGCACACACAGACACAAACACAGACATAGATACACACACACACACACACACACACACACACACACACACACACACACACACACACACACACACACACACACACACCACTGTTGTAACATAGGTGAAATCACATAGCAGCAGGATAGGATACAACAGTTACAGTTGCAGTTGCAGATATGCTGCAGTATGACAAACTGCTAAATACAGGCATCACCCTGCCATAGTTCTCAACCTCGAAGCACAAAAACTCTGGACAATGCCAAAAATATTAGGGAGACAAAGCCCCCAAAATAGGCATGAATTTTAAATATTGCTCTTAGAAACTTACAAAGGTACTAGAATAAAAGGTCTTATGTTATCATGCATGTTCTGAAGGATATGAAGTCTGAACCTCAAATGCCCATCATTATTTAGTGAAGTCAATCCTCCTTAATTTGCAACAACAAAAAAAAAGAAAATCACAAATTTTGTGAGCAATAGACCAAAAATATGAGCCACAAAATCTGGACATTCTGCCGAAGTCTGGATAGTTGAGGTATGCACCCTGTGCAGTAGATGAACTCAGCCAAATATAACTATTAAACCACCAAAAAAAAAAAAAAAACAGCACCAGACCTTCCAGCCAAATATTTATTACATTAAAACTCTGTAAGTTACATGCCCTTGCCCCATATTAAGTTTTAATTTAATAAAGTTCTAATGCTGGTGATTAGTATAATGTTTAGTTGGGACTGTGCACACTGAACAGGATTCACAATGGCTTGCATGGAGTCTAAGAGTAGTGTAAGACTCCATGCAGCCATCGCTATCCAGGAACAGCCTGTATGTGCGTGTAAGAGAGCACCTAAAATGGCTCTTACACGGACAGGGCGTGGATATGCTAATTACCTCACTTGCAGCCTAAAGGCATGCAGATGAGGTAATTTCGTGATCCAGGAAGCAGAAACCTGCCCATGTAAGAGCCGTGTTATCTGCAGAAATGTACTCAGTTGACAATTGAGTACCGTTCTGCAAATAACACAATGGAGCCTTGTCAGCTCCAAATAAAGGTTGCATATGTTTCAGGCAGCATGCCAGTGGCCAAATATGTGGCCACTGGCAATGTACCCCGATGCAAAAATAAAATAAAAATGCTTTTTTTTGGGCGATCGCCAATGTTTAAACATAGTGCAGCACCGCGCAAACGGGCTGCGCTATAAAAAAACAGAAAAATAAAAATTTTAAACCCACAAACATGGGTTTTATGCAAAGCATGAATTTACAATGTAAGGGAATAGCAGGCTGAAAACAACATGGCCACCGAGTAGGGGTTGCTAAGGGGGGGAAGCTGAGTGTAAGACATGTAACTAAGCATTAGTAGGCAATCCTATGTAAATGAGTGGTAGGATAGTGAATCGTACTGTCACATAGCAAATGAGCACATTCTGTGCAGTGTAGGAGTAGGATAAGGGGGAGTAACAGAGTAGGAGATAGGTGACATCACAGGGGGAATGTATGAAAGAAATGAAGCTCATTGGAGCACAGTGGCATGTGAAAGATGTCAGTCACACATCATGGGAAGAGGAGTTTCAACAATTAGGCATGGGAAAGCCAAGAAATGGAAGGTGTACACTATGGATAACACCAAAGTTTCTTGCTGGGCGTGCATGCATGTGTGTGTGCGCTGGTAGGTACGAGTAAGATAGAGTGCACGCGTGAAAGCATGAGTGCGCGCGTTTAAGGCAGAGTAAGCATGTAGGAGCCTGTTTAAACACCTGTAAACTTGTTTGTGCTGGTGTGCGCATGTTTTAACCCAAATAAGCAGATTGTAGTCCGTCTAAGCATGTGTGCGTGTGTGTTAGCCGCTGTGAGAGTGTTTTTGCTGGTATGCGCGTCGCTCCCCCCTAAGGAAACAGAAGGGAAAAGGGAAGCAGGAGAAATAGTAGGAAGCTAGCAGGGAATACTGGCAGAGCTAGCAGGTGAAAACAATCAGAAGCAGGCAATTACACAGGCAAAAAAGTAGCCCAGCCCAGCACTTAAAACTCTGCAAACAACAGTGCAGTATGTTTCTCTCAAGAGACACTGCAACAGAGGATTAAGCTATCAGAAGTGAAAACTGAAAAAGCTTCACTCAGACCAACAATGCTAGGGGCTGCCATAGCATTTATAAGGAGACATATGCAACTTGCTGAGGGTGGTGACTATGCAAATGCTGCCAGACAACCCACAGTGAGGAGACAGAGAAGACTGTACAGGCTCAGGGTCACCTACCAGGGGTTACATGAGCTGGAGTTAGTGGAGCGCTATAGAGTGGACAGAGACCTCCTACAGCAAATTGTTTAGCTGTGCAGGCCACACCTCACACACAGAATCAACAGAGGGGAGCCCATCCCAGTGGAAACCAAGGTATGTGTTGGCCTAAGAATACTAGCAACAGGTACCTTCCAGAGACCAACTGGTGATATGATGGGGATATCATAGGCATCAGCATCCAGGGTACTGCACCAGTTCCTGGATGCCATGTCATCACATGTCGGTGATCATATATATTTCCCCAATTCCCATGAGGTATTGGCCAGCAATATGTGTCTCTTCCAGCAAATAGCGGAATACCCTGAGGTAGTGGGTGCAATAGACTGCACGCATATACGCATCAAAGCACCAGCTGGTGAGCAGGGTAGAGCCTACATTAACCACAAGGGCTTCCCCTCCATCAACTGCCAGGTCATGTGTGATGCCCAGGGCATAATAATGAATGTGTGTGCTGGCTGCCCTGGAAGCTACCATGATTCCCATATCTGGCATTTGACGCTGCTGTACCAGACATTTGCCAATGGGGACATCCCACATGGTCACTTAATGGGAGATGCTGGCTATGCACTGGAGCCGTGGCTGATGACACCCATCAGAAATGCACACACACCTGAACAAGAACGCCATAATGAGGCCCACGCACAAACACGAAATGTAATTGAGCATGTGTTTGGGCTGCTCAAGTTACGGTTCTGATGCCTGGACACATCTGGTGGAGCCTTGCAGTTGTCACCAACTACATGTACCCAAATTGTCATGGTATGTGCTATGCTACATAATATGATTCTGTGAAAACAGCTGCAGCAGGACCAGCATAGGGCTGGGCCAAACAGCCCCCCACCATTGCCAAGCCAATCACAGGCAGAGCGTGACTCAGAGGAGGAACAACCTGAGCCTGCCCCAGTAGGCAGAAGGAGGCATGCCCAGTATGCCTTGGCCTTGGCAAAGAGGCAACGCATAGCACATACACTGGCTCAGTAAGAACCCTGGAAATGATACCTCTCTCTGACTCACACATATAGTAAAAGGGATGTCTAAGTTGACACAACTTGCCTTCAAACATGTACAGGGAGTGTAGTATGTGCATCCAACATAGACAGCCCTGCAGCACCAACTGAGGCATGATTGCCATGTGTTAAGCAATGTAACACCATGTAGTATATGCAAACTTGATGACCCTGACTAACATCCTACCCTCACCAAGCATGATGCCACAATATGAAGACAAGATGATCAATTACAATAATTGGCTTAAGTATTGCTGTTAGTCAAAGGGGATCCAATGCGTGTCAGTCTGGGATGACATGCTGAGCAAGACATGATGCTCCACCTGCTAGGGATGGTGTGCACCTATCACTCCTGGCCTTCTGGATACTGGCAAAGGCTGTTGCCACCCCCACCGTGCCTTGAATAGGTAAGGCTCAAAACACAAACCCACCCCATAGGTATCACAAGGGATAAGAACCTAGACGTAATGCTACCCAATGCCAGAACTGCAAGATGCATGCAGTCCAAACTCTCTTCAGCATGGAGAATGTTGATATCTGTTTTGTAACAGAAACCTAGGTCAAGGCTCACAAGAGCACCCTAACACTACCAGGTTACACCTCATACCATGCTTTACAACCCCAAAACATGGAACAAACTACAAAAGGAAGGTGACTATCAATAATTGTCAAGGATAACCACACCCCCAGATTGGTACCACATCAAGAAGCAGCATGGACTATCCACGGGCAAGTAACAGTGGCTAAAACTGCCTCCCAGTTTGTAGCCTGCTACAGACCACCCTCCTAACTCCAGGAACTGCACTTGGCCTACTTTGGAACACATGAGAATATCAAGCTCTCTCCAAACAACATTATATTGGGCAACTGAAAATACTCAAACATAGACTGGGAGCATTATTCTAGCTCCAACACCCTAGGCCAAAGGTTCCTAGAATTCATAAACCAAAATGCTCAGGAACAACTTACCACTCCCACAAGAGGGGTAAGCATACTGGATGTGATAATCAGCAACATGGGTACTCTATGCCCAGATGAGAAGTGTATCCCTCACTGGTAAGATCAGACCATAGAGTAATCTCACTGGATATTCACATCCTGACCCCAGTCCCTGGGCAGACAACCACAGTGAAAAACATGTGTAAAGCAAATGTTGCACTCCTCCAAACTGATGTGGAATCCATTAAAGGCCTTGTGCCTGTGGAAAATATGGGTCAGACCTCAGAACCCTTTATTAATGCATTCTATGAACACTTTCAGGAATGCATGGATTATGCAATCCCAAATAAAACCAAGACCCAATTCCATACACACAGGCATCTGGCCTGGTGGACCCCAGCCATTACCAAACCATGCAAGAGAAGGAGGAAGCTACTACATTATAGAGCAAAACTCAAAAAGGGAAGTAATCTCTGATCAGTATTATGGCAAAAAACTATGGCCACACATAAAATCCTCTAAGGCCAGCTACAACATGTTGAATCTGGGAATCTTGAGGCAATGTTACAACTGCCCCATGTACACAGACAACCTCCCCCCCCCCCCCAACAAATACAAATATATGTGAGAGATGCAACTATTTATCCAAACTGGAGGCCGAGCTCTCTCAACTCAGTTCTGGCAAAACCAGTCAGGAGGAGAAGGTAACCACACACACCACAAACCCAGTCTCAAATAGACCTATCACAACTGCAAACCAAAGACATGAACACACAAAAACATTCCAGGAGGCTCTAATTAAAAATCTACCAAATCAACAGAGGCCTCCAAAGCAGACACCCAAGCAACCACTACCTCAAAACATAGCAAATGCAACACATAGTTCACAAAGTCATTGTGCCAAACAGTCACAGCCCATAAGGACAAACAACATGCCTGATACACTTGTAATAGGTGACTCCATAGTCAGACATACTGATGTCCCGCTCACCAGACTGAACAAGGAAAAGGTTACAGTAAGCTGCCTGTTGGGCGCTACAATCCACCACATAACACAAGCACTCAGGTCACTCCAAAGCAAGTACAAATATGACTCAGTCATTGTCCATGCTGGTGTGAATGACCTGAGATGTACCTCCCTGGACTACATGAAAAGAGACATAGAGGAGCTCTCTGATTATGTAGCCCAGGCCGGTATGACCCTGACCCGGAGCAGCATCTTACCCTCACCAAGAATGATGCCACAGTACAAACACAGAATGATCAGCTTTAACAATTGGCTCAATTACTGGTGTCATTCCAAGGGGATCCAATGTCTGTCTGCTTGGGATGACATGCTTGACAAGCCATGCTGCTTTGCTAGGGATGGCTTGCACCTGTCACCCCTGGGCTTCTGGATATTGGCCAAGGCTCTTGCCACCTCCATAGTGCCTTTTTTAGGCAAGGCTCAAAAGACAAACCCACCTCCCTAGACAACATAAGTGGAAAATAAATAAGGGTAATGCTGCTCAATGCCAGAAGTCTAAACCCCAAGCCTTCCTGAACCACTGGAGAGTATGAATGTCTCTCCAAATACCAAACAAGGTACCCACAAATTACCACGTAGGTGGCAATCCATTACGTACGGAAGAAGTAATCAGGGACCTAGGGACACAAGTGGACAGTAACCTCTCATTTGACACTCACATTGCCAAGGTGGCTAGGAAGACCTTCTATATTGGCCACCTTATCATGAACGGATTCACATCTACATCAAGAGAGGTCATTGTGCCCCTATACCCTTCTCTTATCAGGCCCATAATTGAGTACAATGCCCCATTTGGGATGTACCTTACCCGACACCTGCAGCAGTTAGAAAGACCCCAAAAGTACCTCACCAAGAGGATAAAGGGTCTCAAACATTTGTCATATGCTGCCCGGCTGAAAAAACCCCAGCTGTATTCAGTCAGATACTGTCTACTCAGCGGCGATGCATGCCCGACGTACAAGACCATGTCCAATCCAGAATTAATGGACATGCTTCATCTCAGAAAATCCAAATCCATCAGAGCCGCGAGAGCGAGAGATTTGAACCTCAACACATAAATAAATAGGATGTGCTGGAGGGACAGATTCATAACCCAGAGGCTCCCTACACTCTATAACAGAATCCCAGTCCATGTTAGGAAGAGCCCCTCACTGACTGTCTTCAAGAGAAAACTTGATGAGTGGATGGGAGATCATAGATTTACACCGGGGGTCATCACTGTGTCACTTCTAGACAGAGGCACAGTAAAGTAAACCCTAAATGGGCATAATATTCACATTGCAAGGGGTGGTGAAAGCCACACACATTCTGGCTAGGCTTATAAATGCCCTAGGGCAGATAACCTAGTATGAACCTATGAACCTATGAAGATACAAATTGTACAGGACACTAAGTATAATCACAAGGCTTTCTTAACTGATGGTAGGAACCTTGGTGGGAATTCACAGATATGCTCTGAATTACTCAAATATTACAAACAATACACCAAACCCACACACATTGCCAACATCCAACCTGACAGGTTCAGTGCAAACTCCCCCCCCCCCACCAAAATGCCAAATATTTTTCCCAGCAGAGTGCTGGCTCCCTGACATTGCAGATGCTGAGGTAACAGCCAGCATCTTCAAAGCAAAACACACAGCATCAATGGTATGAGATGGTGTCCTGGGCTGCATCCAACATGAACTCCAAGAAGAATGGAACACCAAATAACACTACTGCTCAATCTCAGCCTTACCACAGGATATGTACCCAAAGAGCAGTGTACAGCAACAGTGGTCCCTCTCCACAAAGGTGGTGCCTGAATGGATACTGCAAACTATCACCCCAGAATCCTGACAAGCTTGGTCTGCAAAGCTATGGAAAGGATCAACATAGACCTCAGAAATAAAGATATTGGGGATCTACATACACTGGACCCTACCCAGTGTGGCTTTCTTAAGGGCAGATGCTGCCCCTTAATCATGTGTGACTCATTTGAAACAGTCATCAAGGCCATTGATGAGGGGAATGTGGTCCACACAGCCTATCTGGACCTTGCAAAAGCCTTCAATACAATACCCCACTTGTTCATTATAGATAAGCTCACCAACTTAAATGTAAACCCCTGTGTCAGTAGATAGGTTGCAGACCAGCTCAAAGACAGAACTTACATGGTCAGAAATGCTGCAGCCATGTCAGACTACAAGCCAGCTACAACTGGCATACCACAAGGCTCGGTCCTGGGACCTCCCTTGTTTGGTATATATTTTCCCATAGGCACAGGCCAACATGGAAGGACTGTGTCTGAACAAGTTTGCAGATTACTACAAACTGGGCACCATATCTGACCCTCCAGCTGACACAAGCATCCTACAAAAGGGTCACATAGAAACAGACAACTGGTGCCAGAGCCATGTCATCAAGCTAAATGCAGAAAAGTGTATAGTCATCCCCTTTGGAAAAACAGTAAGTGCCCACCAATTACCACATAGGTGTTAACCCATTAAGTACTTTAGAAGTAATAAGGGACCTGGGGACACAAGTTGATAGATATCTTGCATTTGACAACCATGTGGCTGTAGTGGTTACAGAAACATACCATATACCCACCTAATCATGAAGGTATTCACATCTAGATCAGGGGAGGTCATCGTGCCTCTTCAGTCATTCTTCATCAGCCTCACAATTGAGTACAATGGCCCCTGTGGGATGTACCTTAGCAGACACCTCCAGCAACTGGAAAGACCCCAAA
The DNA here is from genome assembly GCF_019279795.1 of Protopterus annectens. NCBI lineage: Eukaryota > Metazoa > Chordata > Ceratodontiformes > Protopteridae > Protopterus > Protopterus annectens. Next base: position 37,255,583 of record NC_056734.1, on the reverse strand, counting down.
AGTACCTCACCAGGAGGATCAAAGAGCTCTAACAGATGCCATGTGTTGCCTGATTAAACAAACTGTAGCTCCACACAGTGCCATACTGCCTGCCCAGAGGCAATTTGTGCATGATGTATAAAGCCATGTCCAAGCTGGAATCAATGAACATACTGCACCTTGTAAAATCTGAATGCCAGTGAGCTATGCACATGAGAGACCTGAACCTCAGCACTGACATAAATAGGACATGCTGTAGTGATTGATCCATAACCCAGAAGCTCCCTCCACTCTTGAGCAAACTCCCAGTACAGGTTAGCCAGAGACTCCATCATTGATTCTCTTCAAGAGGAATCTTGATGAGTGGATGGGAGATGGTAGGTTTACCCTGGGTATCACTTTTATGTCACGGGTAGACAGAGGCACACTATACTAACCTTGAAATATGTCATGGCAAACTCCAGTTACAATGCGTGTTGAAGGACAAACACACTCTCTGACTAGCATTAGAAAGGGCACATAGCTAGTGTTTGTCAATGTCCACCCAAGTTGCGGAATACACTACCAGTGTTGGACAAGCCTGGTTTAAGTAGTCCATATCTGAACAAAATGCAACATGGTCATATTTGCACAACTGGCCCTTAACCAGTCTGGTGTGCTCACTATGAATATTTAAAGCAGTGATAGGACTGAAACTCAGGATACTGTCCACCACAGTGGAAGTACTGAACCAGTACACTATACGATATTACAGTGTTTGGTCAGTATGAAAGGATTTTGACAACTGTATGCAAACTATCCCATGGAAACCCTGCAGGCACAGTATAATCCCTGTTGGGTTCAGACACAAAGCAGTTGGGCAGTAAGAACACAACATGACTTCCAACACACACCTATAAATGTGAAATATTGTTGAAGTTCACACACAACCACAAATGTGGTGGACCTCAGATTTCAACATATGGAAAGCTCACACTGGGCATGCTCGCACACTTTGATAAATGAGACATATGTCAGGCAACAAGCCATGGAAAGCCTGAACTGGGCATGCTCACACACTTAGGCCATGTCTCAGTTTAGCAGTTGGCCACACATATCTGGCATTTGTATGTGTTAAGCCAGGAACCTCCCACAATACAGCAATCTGCCCAGTGCACACAGTTAAATGACAACAGAGACATAAGTAAAATAGTGGATCCCTTTCATATTCAAACATCTTCCACAGATACACAAGTTGTTAATAGAAACAGGGAAAGCTATGGCAATAAAGACCTGCAAACAGTTTATCAGCAACAAATATTGTGCATCTGAAAATTAAACATATGGGTGTAGAGGTCAATACTAGGCTGTTTGCCCTAGGGAATACATATGCATAGCCAGAGTGTGTTTGACGTCTGCCTCCCCAGTACAGTAGGCTACTGTGCCTCTGTAAAGTAGGTCACAGAAGGCACTGTTTAAGGCTAGTGTGCTGTGCCTCCATCAAGCAGGGACACAGTGGAGATTCCAAGGGTTGAATTTGCAATGTCACATCCATGTGGCTGGAGTTTACTGGAAGAGGGTTGGCGAGGACTTATAACAGTAATTGGGCATCAATTACAGACTGAGGGGAGCCTTATCTGCAGTGTCTGGACAATTTCACTGTCAACACTTTGAAGTGATGATTTTGAGGGATTGAAGTGTCTTGCCAATACTGTTCAGAGACGTCCTCCCGCTGTGGGATATTGCTCTGTAATGTATTAGCTCCCTCCTTCTGTTGTACAGCTTATATATGGCTGATGTACACCAGACAGGTCTTCTGTTGTGGAGGAGTCTTAGGTTTATTTGGGATAGCATGATCAATGCAAATCTTCCGGATGCTCATAGAATGCAATTGTCAAGGATTATGCAGAGTGTCCTGTATAATCCTCCAGCATGGGTCCTTTGAAGTCTTCCACCCCAGTCTTCACAAGTGCAAAGTCTGCTTTTGATAAATACTTTGTTTGCAGTGACTTCCTTGCCTGGGGGTGGGGATGGGCTATGGATGTCCAGGGAAAGTTGGTTATGGTAAGATATTAACAATGGTGGTCTACCTCTGGTGTGGAACATAGAGTCCCCATGTTGCAGATGGTCAGGTCCAATATGTATTCCCCCTTGTGGCTGTGGTGATTGGTCCTGCCATAGCACATGGATTCACAAATTGTAGTGGCTGTTGGGTACTGTTGTTGAGGCCTGAGTAGTTCCCCCACTCAATATACCTGTACCTGAAGTTAACCTCTGTAATGGTGTATGTGAACACCTTCATATCCTACACTGTTCCCAGGGAAGTAAAGTGCGGTTCCTGGATATGGGAGGGGTGGTCTGAACTGGTTGTGTTGTGGGTTACAAGTCCTGTGGTCACGAAGCATGGTATAAAACAAAACCTGGCAGTGCTGATGTGCAGATGTGACCCTGAAGTAGGCGTCTGTTAATGCATATATATGCTATCCCCCTTACTGACAGATAGTAATAGATGTACATACCTCTTTATAAATAATGATGTCAGCACCTTATAAATACTGCAGGAGAAAAAATGATGCACAGTAATTCGAATAGTGTGCTCAGCTAATGCGTCTCTCTCTCAATTGTCATAATATAGTTAGGTAGGGGGTTGAATCCTGCAGATGCGCAGTGTGTGATTGGGGAGGGGGGTAAGTGTGTGTGCAATTCTGTTTGAAAGAAATGTCCCTTTTGGCAACTAAAAGAACACACTGCATGATGTACATTCCACTTTCTAAACACTGATGATGTCAGCACCCTATAAGTATAGCAGGAGAAGAACAACCTCCCAGCAATGCAAATAGCGCGCTCTGCTAATGCGTTTTTCTCAGGTGTCATAACATAGTTAGGTAGTGGTTTGAATCCTACAAATGCCATGTGTGTTTTTGTCACACAGTTTGTCCATGTGTGTTGGGTGTTGCTCTTAATATTGTATGACATATATTATATCAGTAATTTCAATGCACACATGAGGTATGTGTGTGCCACATAGACATATGTACCTGTGATCTTAAATAGTTCCCATGTGTGAAGCCTGCCTCATGTGAATACATAGAATTTGCATTACACAACTTTCTGACTGTGGTTTTCTGTGCAGGGGCTGCGGTTGGTATGTGAATATACAGTGACAGTACTCTATGGTGTCATCTTACCAGTGAGGGATACACTTCTGGTCTGGAGCATAGAGTCCACATGTTGGTGATGATCAGGTGCAGCATGTTTTCCCCTCTTGTGGGAGTGGTAACAAGTTGTTCCATAGCATTTGAGTGCATGGATTCTAGGAACCTTTTGCCTAGGGTGTTGGAGCTACAGTAATGCTCCCAGTCTATGTGTGGGTAAATGAAGCTGCCCAATATATTGTTGTTTGGAGACACCTGCATATATTCATGTGTTCTTAAGTAGGCCAAGTGGGTTACCTGGGTTTAGGAGGGTGGTCTGTAGCAGGCTATGAACTGGAAGTCAGTTTAACCCACTGTTAGTTGCACGTGGATAGTCTGTGATGCGTCACGCTGTGGCAACAACCTGGGGGTGTGGGTATAGGTTCATATGTTCATAGGTTCATAGGTTCATACTAGGCTATCTACCTTAGGGCATTTATAAGCCAAGACAGAGTGTGTTTGGCTTTCGCCACCCATTTTAAATTAATGTTGCTATGCCTTTTTTCGAGGTTAATATACTCTGCCTCTGTCTAACAGTGACACAGAAGTGATACCAGGGGTAAACCTATGATCCCCCATCCACTCAAGGTTCCTCTTGAAGAGAGTCAATGAGGGACTCTGCCTAACCTGGACTGGGATTTTATTCCAGAGTGAAGGGAGCCTCTGGGTTATGAATCTGTCCCTCCAGCATGTCCTATTTATGTCAGTGCTGAGGTTCAAGTCTCTCGAGCGCGTAGCTTGATGGGATTTGGATTTTCTGAGGTGCAGCATGTCCATTAATTCCGGGTTGGACATGGTGTTATAAGTCAGGCACAGATTGCCTCTGAGCAGGCGGTATGCCACTGAGTAGAGCTGGAGTTTCTTTAACAGGGCAGCATATGACATCTGTTTGAGCCCTTTCATCCTCTTGGTGAGGTACTTTTGGGGTCTTTCCAGTTGCTGCAGGTGTCTTGTAGGATTGCAAGGAACCACCACGAACCACCATAAATAGACAAGTAATTTATTTGAAGAGAGAACAAGCGCTTTCACGCACTAACCTAGTGCGCTTCCTCAGGTTACATTACAAAAGGCAAATTCACATCCTTAAGTATAAAACACCCACCCTAATTAAATAATTAAGTCATTCAATTTAAGCAAATTTATCAGCATTTTAAAGGGTAAACATGCTTTAAAACCATCAAAATTACTTCTAGCAGTTGCCTTAAAAAGATGCACTTGTTTAAAGAATGTATATATACTTTAAACACAATTCTTCTAATATCTACCTACTAATTTGATTATACAATGTTCATATTTATAAAAATATATAATAAAACAACAACCTAGATACAAGTTAATCCATACATAAAAACTATGTACGCCTAAATATGCATATAAAAACCCATTTGCAATATGTAATACCAATGAAATATGAATGCAATGTCTTCAAATGAGTCGTTTAAAAACACCATTAAACATAAGGTACCATGATAAATGTAGGCTAAATCAATTTAATTGTAAAAACATATACAATATATGAATAAATAAAGAAAGAAAGGAAAAAAGAGACGGAAAGAAAAAGAGGGAAGAAAAAGAGAGGGGGAAGGGGAAAAAAAAAGAAGAGAAGGAAAGGAGAAAGTGAGAAAGAGAAAGAAAAGGAGGTGGAAAGGGAGGAAGGGAAAAAGAGAGGGGGAGGAGGGGGTGGGGAAAAATGGAAGTGGAATAATGGTGAGGGAAGAAGGGAAGGGAGGAAGAAAAAAGAGGGAAAAGAAAAAGTGAGGAGGCAGAGGTAAAGTGAAAAGGAACCATGTAAAATTGGATACCTTCATTAAATATACTAAAATAAATTAATAGAATAACTGTGTTAAGACGGCTTCATCTGCTACCCAAAAGGGCCGGTCTGATTCTGAGAGCCGAATTCAAACCTGGTTCTATATGTGCCCTGAGGTTTAAAATCAATTTTAATTCACTCAATTCAAGAGCACCTACAATATCTCCTTCTCTTCTATTATGGTGCAATAGCTGCAAAACCCTAAATTTAAATGTATGTGATGGAAATTGTTGGCAGTGTCTAGCTAGCACATTAGTAACATTTCCTTTTCTGATGTCATACACATGGTTATAGATGCGGTCCTTGAATCTACGTGCGGTCATGCCCACATAGTAGGCTCCGCAAGGGTCGCAAGTAGCCAAATAAATGACATTGCTTGTGTCACATGTGGCATAGAATTTCGGCTCAAAAACAACACCTAAATCTATGAGTTCAAATTTTTGAGCAATGGAAATGGAGCAGTTGCTGCAGGTGTCTGATAAGGTACATCCCAAAAGGGGCATTGTACTCAATTATGGGCCTGATGAGGGATGAGTAAAGAGGCATGATGACCTCCCCTGATCTAGATGTGAATCCCTTCATGATTAGGTGGGCTATATAAAATGTTTTTTGAACCACTTTGGCCACATGGTTGTCAAATGAGAGATTGCTATCAACTTGGGTCCCCAGGTCCCTAATTACTTCTTCCGTACTTAATGGATTACCACCTATGTGGTAATTTGTGGGCACTTTGTTTTTGCCAAAGGGGATGACTATACACTTTTTGGCATTTAGCTCGAGGCCATGGCTCTGGCACCAGTTGTCTGTTTCTATGAGGCCCTTTTGGAGGATGCTTGTGTCGGCTGGAGAGTCGATTATAGTGCACAGTTTGTAGTCATCTGCGAACTTGGTCAGCCACAGTCCTTCCGTGTTGGCCTGTACCCCAGAGAAATATATACTGAACAGGAGTGGTCTCATGACTGAGCCTTGTGGGATGCCACTTGTAACTGGTTTGGAGTCTGACATGGCTCCAGCAATTCTAACCATGTGGGTTCTGTCCTTGAGCCAGTTTGCAACCCATCTAGTGACATAGGGGTTTATATTTAAGCTGTTGAGCTTATCTATAATGCCCAAGTGGGGTATTGTATCGAAGGCTTTTGCGAGGTCCAGGTAGGCTGTGTGGACCACCTTCCCCTCATCAATGGCCTTGGTGACTATTTCAAAGAAATAGACCAGGTTTAAGAGGCAGGATCTGCATTAACAAAGCTGAACTGGGTAGGATCCAGTGTCTGTAGGTCCCCAATATCTTTATTTATGAGGTCCATGATGATCCTTTCCATAGCTTTGCAGACCAAGCTACTCAGGCTTATGGGGCAATAGTTTCCAGGATCCGTTGAGACACCACCTTTGTGTAGAGGGACCACTGTTGCTGTACGCCACTCTTTGGGTACATATCCTGTGGTAAGACTGAGATTGAACAGTAGTGTTATGTTTGGGTTTAGCTCTTCTTGGAGTTCATGTAGGACGTAGCCTGGGACACCGTCTGGTCCCATTGATGCTGTGTTTTTTTGCTTTGGAGAGGGCAGCTCTTACCTGAGCATCTGAGATGTCAGGGGGGCAGCACTCTGCTGGGATAGATATTTGCCCTTCTGGTGGGGAGGGGGGAGAAGTTTGTGCTGAACCTGTCAGCTAGGATGTTGGCTATGTCTGTGGGTTCGGTGTATTTTTTGTCATTTTGGACTAATTCTGAGCATATCTGTGAATTCCCACCCAGGTTCCTAACATAACTAAAGAAAGCCGTGTGATTATCCTTAGTGTCCTGTGCAATTTTTCTCTCGAAGCTAGCCTTAGACGATTTTATGAGTGCCCGTAGTTTTTTGCTAATACTGATCAGAGATGCCTTCCCTTTTTGGGATTTTGCTCTATCATTTAGTAGCTTCCTCCTTCTATTGTATAGTTTGTTTATGGCTGGGGTCCACTAGACAGGACGTCTGCCTTTGGAGGATTGGGTCTTGGTTTTATTTGGGATTGCATGATCCAAGCATTCCTAAAGGTGTTTATAGAATGCGTTTATAAAGGATTCTGTGGTCTGGGCCATATTTTCCACAGGCCTGGGGGCTTTGAAGGGTTCCACCTCGGTTTTGAGGAGTGTGAAATTTGCTTTAGAGAAGTTTTTCACTGTGGTTTTCTGGGCAGGGGATGGGGTCAGGATGGGAATATCCAGTGAGATTAGTTTATGGTCTGATCTTACCAGTGAGGGATACACTTCTGGTCTAGAGCATAGAGCCCTCATGTTGGTGATGATCAGGTCCAGTATGTTTTCCCCTCTTGTGGGAGTGGTAACAAGTTGTTCCATAGCATTTGAGTTTATATATTCGAGGAACCTTTGGGCTAGGGTGTTGGAGCTAGAGTAATGCTCCCAGTCTATGTTTGGGTAGTTGAAGTCGCCCAATATAATGGTGTTTGGAGAGACCTTCATATTTTCCAATGTTCTCAGGAAGGCTGAGTGGGGTTCCTGGGTTTGGGAGAGTGGCCTGTAGCAGGGTATAAACTGGAAGGCAGTTTTACCCACTGTTAGTTGCACATGGGTAGTCTCTGATGCTTCGTGCTGTGCCACCAACCAGGAAGTGTGGGTATCTTTGACGAATATTGATACTCCCCCTCCTTTTCTGGTTTGGTGCAAGTTTTGGGGCCGACAAGCATGGTATGAGGTATAACCTGGCAGTGCTGGGGTGTTCTCGGGACCCTTGAACCAGGTTTCTGTTACTGCACAGTTATCAATGTTCTCCATGCTAAGGACAGTTTCCAGTGCATGCATCTTGAGGGTTACACTTCTGGCATTGAGTAGCATTACTCTTAGTTTCTTATCCATTGTGATACCTATGGAGGTGGGTTTGTCTTTTGAGCCTTGCCTAAAAAAGGCACTATGGGGGTAGCAAGAGCCTTTGCCAATATCTGAAAGCCCAGGGGTGTCAGGTGCAAGCCGTCCCTAGCAAAGCATTGTGGCTTGTCGAGCATGTCATCCCAGGCTGACAGGCATTGGATCCCCTTTGAATGACACCAATACTTAAGCCAATTGTTGAAATTGATCATTTTGTCTTCATATTGTGGCATCATTCTTGGTGAGGGTAAGATGCTACTTAAGGTCAGGGTCATACCGGCCTGGGCCACATGCTCAGAGAGCTCCTCTATGTCTCTTTTCATGTAGTCCAGGGAGGTAAGTCTCAGGTCATTCACACCAGCATGGACAATGACTGAGTCATATTTGTACTTGCCTTGGAGTGACCTGAGTGCTTGTGTTATGTGGCGGATCCTAGCGACCGACAGGCAGCTCACCGTGACCTTCTCCTTGTTCAGCCTGGTGAGCGGGATGTCAGTGTGCCTGATGATAGAGTCACCTATTACAAGTGTATCAGGTGTGTTGTTTAGCCTTAAGGGCTGTCACTGTTCGGCACACTGGCTTTGTGAGCTATGTGTTGCATGTGTTTTGTTTTGGGGTAGCGGTTGCTTGGGTGTCTGCTTTGGAGGTCTCTGCTGCTTAAGCAGATTTTTATTTAGAGCCTCCGTGTATGTTTTTGTGTGTTTTTGTGTTTGGTTTGCTGTCATGGTAGGTCTATGTGAGACTGGAATTGTAGTGAGTGTGGTTGCCTTCTCCTCCTGACAGGTTTCACCAGTACTGAGTTGATAGAGCTTAGCCTCTAGTTTGGCTATATGGTTGCATCTCTCACATGTGTTGGAATTTGTTGGGAGGAGGAGAGGGTTGTCTGTGTACATGAGCAGTTGTAACATTGCCTCAAGATTCCCAGATTCACCAGCTGGACCGGAAAGGAGACTGACAACTGACCTTTGGACATGCTAGAATAGTACTGGGAATTCCTTTATAACTGACAAAAAAGGGCCAATGGGGAACAAGGTACTCAAGGGGAGCTTGTGAGGGTGTAGTGCTTTTAATTTTTTAGTGCTGACTTATATAATTGCTTTAGTGAGCAAGTGCCAGGTAACTTAAATGCAATGTGTTACAGGTAACTTAAATGCAAAAATGACAAACAGTAACTTTCTTTCAAGTGAAACAAGGAAATAAGTACAGTAAGCAATGCAGATGTCACTAGGGATCCACAGAAGCGCTGAAAATCCGCGTTTTAGGTGGAATTAGCGTTACAGGGAAATAGCAAGCAAACAAGCATACAAACAAAGCTACATTCAGCAGGCCTGGATCTAGTCTATGCTACAGCAAACAAGGCGTACCAGTTTCAGTAAGAAACAGTTCAAATATGCAGGCACTATAAGCCTTTAACCAGAAATTCCCCGCTCAGAAGGGCAGAGTCCAGCCTCTCCTCCCACAAGAGTGCAGACCATGAACCTTCTTAATGTAAAATAACTGGCCTGAAGCCCAAGTGCTTAAACCAGAACTAATACACTTTTAGAATAACAGACACTGAGCCCTCAATCAGCAGTTCCCAACTTAGAAGGATGTAAGCTACCTGTCCTGCCACCACAGTATCCTTGACATTTAATGAGACTCACCCTCCTGTCATAGTTAGTTCCATGTTTTGGGGCTGTCAAGCATGGTATGAGGTGTAACCTGGTAGTGCTAGGGTGCTCTTGGGAGTCTTGAACCTGTTGTCAATTACTGCACAGATATCAACATTCTCCATGCAGAGTATAGTTTGGACTGCATGCATCTTGCGGTTTACATGTCTGGCATTGAGTATCATTACTTCCATTTTCTTATCCCCTGTGCTACCTATGTAGGTGGCCTTGTGTTTTCAGCCTTACCACCAGAATGCAAAGATGTGCATACATTACACTTTTGTAATTAATAGTGGTGTACATAACAATACAATGACAATCATACTGTTAATGCATCCGGTATGCTGGGATATACCACAATGATATCATTACACTGTACTGTTAACAACATGATAATATTACTACACTTCTATGGCATCACCCTGTGCATCAGCACCATGTTAACCTGTTCCTGCATCAATGTTACAGATTGCAGGAAGTGGCACAGTTTTATCATATGCACAGGGTGTGTACTTGGTATGCCTGAGTCTGCCACTGATACAACCAATTGACATGTATGTGTGTGTGTGTTAGTGAGGGACAACAGTACAAGATGGGGCAATGTTGATGCAGTGTGTGCGTGTATGTGTTAGCCCTAGGTGTTTGCATTATGCATGTGTGTATGCATGCACACAGTTCCATGTCGTGGCTGCCATATACGGGTCTTTGTGGACAGCCACAGACTGTACCTGCCAGGTCATACAGATCACTGTCTCTGGCCATGGACACGGTACCTGTGCTTGGCAGGGGTGCTACGGATAGTATCAGGTACTAAGCCAGGCTGGGTACTGTCATCAGAAGCAGTTAGTTGATGACTGGACACATGTCCCTACTGGGACTGTCCAGAGCCATGTGCACATGGTCTCCTAGGGTGGTCTGATGACAGCACAGACCCAGCATTGCTGGGGCTGGTATTGGCACTATGGGAGTGGCTGCAGTTTGTTGTCGTCCGCGATGACTGCCAGCTGCTGATGTTGCTGGCATACGTCCTCGTCGACACCTCAACCATCCTGCATTGCCCTGGCTCATGAACATGTAGTTGTGGAACAGATCTAATGTGTCCCCCCCAATGTCTTTCACTGACCTCGGTGAAATTATGGATGGCAGCCGCAATGTCATGCATAGTGTCATTCATAGCAGTGCTATGTGCTCTAAGCTCCCTCAGACCCTGTCTGGTGTACCGTGCCTTACGTGCCTGTGCCTGCATTACAGCCCGGAACATAGCTGAGGTTGAAAGACCTCTGTGGGCACGTCTGACAGGGGCAGTATGACCACAGATGCTCTGACGAGAACCCCTGGACATCTGCCTGTGTGGTACCATGTCAGGACTCTGGTCATGGCTGCTGTGAGGGGATGCATGTGCCACTGATACCACATTACCCTGGTCAATGCCCACTGTATGCTGTCCCTCACCTAAGGACATTGGTGACAATGGATGTATTGGCAGAATGACTGTGCGCATTGCTGGGGTTGACTGCTGTCTACTGTCGATTGGCTGACCAACATCAGACCCTGTCACACCTCCCTGTGCCATTACACATGTATCATCATTATTACTATCCCCAGCAGTGGCTTCAGGTTCCCTGCTGCACACCACCAGAGCAACACCAGAACCTGTGAGAGGAAGACAGGAAACACAGTTTACAATGTGTACACAATGTTACCACAGATGCACATGGGCACATGCACACATGCACACATGCACACAGGAACACAGGCACCCATGCACATATGCACACATGGGCACATGCACACATGGGCACATGCACACATGCACACATGGGCACATGCACACATGCGCACATGCAGACATGCACACATGCACATATGCACACATGAGCACATGCACATATGCACACATGGGCACATGCACACATGGGCACATGCACACATGCACACATGGGCACATGCACATATGGGCACATGCACACATGCACACATGCACACATGGGCACATGCACACATGCACATATGGGCACATGCACACTCCTCAGTACATGAGATATAAACACACAGACACAAACACACCTGCAATCCAACACATAGCAATACTGTTTGAGGGTATTATTAGTATTATTATCATTAGTATTAAAAGTATTGTTATTACACGCTCACCAGCATGGATTGGCTGCCTTGCTGTTACACCAGAGGGACCTGCACAAATAAGACATTTATTGTCAGTGGGCACTGGACTCTGGCGATGGGTGCTGATATTGAGAATATCAATCTTGCACAATAATTTCCAGGACAACAGCTACAAACACAGTACACATCTCACACATGCATAAACTACCAGTGTAGAGAACAGTCAACTATAGATATGGCATGTTACCTGCACGCTCCATGTCCACATGCTGGGTGGCTCCAGCCTCCATCATTACACATGTCTGTGGATGTTGTTGTTGTTGGGCTGGAGCCACAACACTTAGGAGGAGCTCCTCCAGTCTGGTGAGTGGGGGATGTATAGCTGCCCCACCACCTGTGGCAAGCTGTTGCCTGTGGATATCAGACACACGCTGATGGACATTTCTAATTAAATCACTGCAGTGATGGCGTACCTGCTCATATGTCCGGTTATGCATGCCTATGTCATTTACCCGACGGAGAAGGTCTTGCCACAGTGCAGCCCTCTCCTGCTGGTTCTGGCTGGTGTGGGAGAAGAGTGTGGCAAAATCCCGCACCAGGCTCTGGTGTATCTCCTCATCCTCTGCAGCCGAATATGAGGGGTTGCGCTGGTGCACCATTGCCCTGGAAGGAAAAGAAAAATATGCGAGCAAGTAATACGGCACACATAATACTCTACTGTAGTGATATCACTGAACTGCCATATATAGCATCTGTCTGTCTATTGGGGGATACACATGTAAATTACCACATAACAGTGCTCAGCCAACAACTGTGTGACAGTGCCTGGCACACTCCATACAACAAACTAGCATACACCAGCAGTCGGCACACTGTTTGAGGTCCAATGCACAACCTCACACTGGTAATGGATGGGGAACATTGTCAACCCATGCAATGCATGCAATGCACAGTTAAAATTTCAATGGTAATGCACCCTAGTCTTTGCGGCCATACCCCTACCTACACCACAGTCATATACAGGGAACCACAGCACAACATATGGCAATGTAGTATGTTTGTATCCCAATACCTGACACATCTTTCTCTGGCCTCACACCAAGGACACACACTACAATGACAAACACAAAGTCATGCTGAGCAATCACACCATTACAGACATTGCACACAGTCAGTGGCACACTCATTCCTCCTCACATAGTTGGTATTGCAATGAACACATGTGTGTGTGCATTGTGTCATAGATAGGTAGTATGCTATTGGCCCTGTGCCTACAGCAGCATACTTTTATGCTACCCTGCCGCTTGGGACACATGTAATGTGATTGTACTTGCTCCTGTCAAACAGTTACACAGGGTGACTCATATGGCATATTACCTATCTGAATAAAAGCAATAACCACCAGCTCCAGGTACAAATGAATCAGGTTCCAAAAAGAGTAACAAGTTGAAATTTAATGTCCACTGTGTATCCAGTAAAATAGCAGCAAAAGCGATGTCCACAAAGTCACAATACATTTGCAAAAACACAACGTTTCGTCATCAACTTCCTCAGTAATGACAACCATAGTAAAGACTTTTCCTTGTGTATTTTTTTTTAATTTTTTCAATAAATTTTTATAAAATATCATTAAACTTATTAAGATCAATTGTTTGGGTAACACATTTAGTAGTTTTTAACAATTATATATTTTAAACCTAAAGTCATTTTTTACTGTGATTTTTCATTGTGATTCTTAAACTTGACCACTAGATGGTGCAAACTACTACACAACATGCAACAGTTTATGGATTGTTCGTGACAGAATTAAACATTTTAATTAATTTATATTAGAATTTTAATGTTAATAAATGTGTACACACTTTTAAAGTTGAAATGTACTTAACATTTGATTTTATACTTAAATATATTTCACAACTGTTGTTGTGAATTGAAGTATCCAATATATTAGGGTAATTTATCTGTGTTTCATATCATGATTGGTTAATTCAAATGTTAATTGCAGTAAGTTCACTATATAAGCTAAAGTCTTTACTATGGTTGTCATTACTGAGGAAGTTGATGACGAAACGTTGTGTTTTTGCAAACGTATTGTGACTTTGTGGACATCGCTTTTGCTGCTATTTTACTGGATACACAGTGGACATTAAATTTCAACTTGCTACTCTGTTTGGAACCTGATTCATTTGTACCTGGAGCTGGTGGTTATTGCTTTTATTTTGTTTTATTTTCCGCCTTGGCTCTGGTTGTGTTTATTATATTACCTATCTGCATAACATTCAACAGGGGTATGTCTGACATCTACTAATGAGGAGCCTTGCTTCTTAATGCTGGGTGGTTTACTCCAGGGTATGGCTTATTTGTGGGTAGGAACCTGTACCTCCACCATGTGCTCTTTACTGTGGTGCCAAGGATGACAGACATAGGTCATTTAGGCTGGTGATATTGTGAGGTGTTACCATGGTTGTTGGACAACTGTTATGGGTGTGACTTAACTATGTATATCCAGCAGTGGTAACCTCTGTGTAGGTAGTTTGAGAGGCACTCTATCTGTGGTTTTGTCAGTCACTCTGCATAGGTAATGCATTTGAGGGCATTATCACTGTTTGTTAGGTATGACTGTGTCCTTCTCCCTTTCTGTAGTTGTCATGGGAGGTACATACCGTGTAGGACATTGTGAGGTGTAGAGGGGTACAGGGACCTACATTTCTCTAGCTGACACACCATTTGTGCTGACACGTACCATGTACAGGGATGACAAGACTAGTGTGCCACTGTGAATATCAAAGGGGAGGCTATTGTACACTTGTTTCCCATGTTCCCTTCTGACACATCCAGTAGTAGACAGGCAACCACCTATGTGGTGGTTAGTGGTGAAAGTGTTTTGGAATGGGGTATGGTACTCCAGTATCCACACTGGTGTTCAGTCCATGCCTTTGTCACCAGGCACCCATTGCAATACATCTGCACACATGTGCCTCTCTCAGTATATATATATATATATATATATATATATATATATATATATATATATATATATATATATATATATATATAAAGAGAGAGAGAGAGAGAGATATTGAGATACATACATATCTCTAGACATTCATATCTGTCTGTATATGTGTATGTATCTATATATATCTATATATGTATATGTCTATTACATATATATGTATATATATATTCTATCTATCTATATATGTCTATCTATTTATACATCCCTCTCTATGTACACATATATGCATATTATATATATATATATATATATATATATATATATATATATATATATATATATATATAAATATACATATACATATATATATTTTTTTATTTACACATACGAATACACACACTAACATACTGCTAAACATCCATTACTGTACAAACTACATTGTGCGTTGTACTACAACCTACATTGATATGTGCACATAGCAACCTTCAAATACATATGTATGTCCAACCTTCACTAACAGTTGCAGTATGTACTCTGTCCTATGCACATCTTCATATATATACAGATACAGACTGCTAACACATATGGAGGGTTCACAGTATGTAGATTATTAGACTATGTAGTTTACATTACCTTTGTTTCTCACTGCTGTTTGGGATGGCTTGCTGCTGGCTGGCCTGCTGATGGTTCGCTTGATGGTTTTTATTTTTATTTATTTTTTTTGGTGTCTCTCTCTGTCTGTCTCTCTCTCTGTCTCTCTCTGTCTCTCCCTCCGGTTGTTGCAATGAAACTATTGCATGTGTGGACTGGGAGTACAGGCTGCTTTTGTAGGTATCTGCACATGTGCATGTGATGGCCCCTGCACCAATTGTTAGCCAGCATTTACTAATTGCATGCAGCCTGCTGTGTGGTAATTGCAGTTCTCACTGTGATTTCAGGACAGTGCTATAAAATGTTAGGTTAGGTAGGCATAGCCCTTTCACATTTTCATGGTGGGGACCATGCTGGTATGCTGTGGACACTGTTCTGTGAGTGTAAAGGTTGGTATGTCATAGGTTCATAGGTTAGTACTAAGCTAATTGCCCTTGCGAGCCATTTTAAGCCTAGCCAGTTATCCCCTGTGAGACTCAAATGCTGTACCTTGTGTTTGTAAGGCAAACACCTTAACCATTAGGCCACCCTCCCAACACCCTCTCATATTTAAAGGTGTCTCTCATATTTAAAGGTGTGTTGTAAGCACTGAAATGCATGTTGTACTGAAACCTGACTATTGCTTCCTCCAGTTCATTCTTCTCAGTGTGTATGTTAACTGACACCTAATAATACTAATACTGTTTAAATGGGAGTATGTGCTTTCCTGTGGGACTTGTGGATTAACCGGTATACAGCAGTGGCTCTTGCAATTTGTTGCTATGGCTTCACTATTTAGCCTTTACATTCACTCCTTAAAGGCCTGCTAGGTGTATTTACTGGAATGTGTTGCTATGGCTTTCCTATTTTCCATTTACATTTACTCCTTGTAATGCTTGCTATATTTCTTTCAGCAGCAAATGTTTGGTGTGGTTTGGTGGTACTGCATGCAGTCTGGTCTGGCCAAGGTGTGGGGCTTGACACCTACAAGGGTATTTTATTTTGCTGCTGAGCAGTAGTGGGGCCTTGTACTTTGTACTAACAGTTATGGATAGCAGGCACATGCAGCGCTTTTAAACTGCTATACTGTCCTTATTGTATTAGTTGGCTACATCCTTTGATATTTCTGGGTTGTACTCCTACATGAGGGTGTGCTTGTGGAAGCAGTTCTACAGCTATTCATAGAGTGTGTGACAGCAGACAGAATTATATGCCTGTGGGTTTGTGACACTTGCATGCCTCAGATACTCTCAGGTGTATCTTTTATCAGCCTCAGGGTATGGTACATATCAGTGGGATACACCCGTGATATAGTTCAGATATTCTGCAGTTGTGACTGTGGGGTATTTTGAGCATATGTATTACTACACCATTTCTGACATGCAAGTAGTGCATACTTTAAGTAATTGACAGTTACCATTACGTGGGATTCCACACCTTTCTGCCTACTGTTAGTACATTTCCCAGGGAGTCAGTGGGGCACAGTTAACATTTGTTTCCAAATCAGGAGCATCCCTGTAAATCAGTCACATTTGCGAGGTCTGGCCTCTTACCTATTCAAATACGGCAGTGTTTATCATGCTCTGATAGTGTGTCTGGTTTGCAAGGTGCTACTGTCACATTATTACCTACTAGCTACTTACTAGCATGGCTGTTTCTCTTCTCAAACTAATGTAATGCAAATCCACAAGAATTGCCAGTAAGGATGCAAGAAAAGCTTGGTGTAATAGCCTTCCTATATTCCCTTTACATTCAGTCCTACTATTTCATGATATATTGCTTTCAGCACAAAGTTCTTGTATGTCAGTCATGGCTTAGTGGTAAGTCATGCAGACTAGTGTTTCCAAGGTCCTGGCTTTGAGACTGACAGAGGAATTTTAGTTTGCTGCTGAGCAGACTACAGGCCTTGTCATTCAGAGTGACTAAGGCACTTTTAAGCAGTTGTAAGCGGGTTAGCGCTGGTTTGCGCGGAGCTCACGCATTCGCACTGTCGCTTAGCTTCACGCACACACGTTTAGCTAAGCACACACAAGTGCACACCCGCTGACTACTGCTTAAAAGTGTTTACTCTTGCGCACACCCGCGCTAATTTCTTTGAAAGAAAAGAAAATGGGGAGATAGGAAAGTTGTGAAAAAGGGGGCACAAAGAGGGTAGGACAGTAGGAAAACAAGCTCGGGATTTGCAGGAAGGATGTAGGAAAGGCCCATAGCTGCCCATTTCTTTATCAGCAACAGCTGTGCATATGTGTGTAATTTGAAACCTTCCACCCCTGAGAGAGGGGTGAGGACAACAAAATATGTTGTACAGCCAATTGTAATTACCAGTTCACATGTCCAGCAGACATGTCTGCAAAATGGGCAGCTATGTATGGGCTTAATTTTTGCGGGAACAGAGTGCCCTTTTTTATTTTTTTTTCAGATGAGAGTGGAATGTGAGGTACAGGAAGTAGGTATATTTGGGGAGGTAGGTAGGGGAGGTTAACAGACAAGACAAACAAGACGCATACAGGGGCAGAGTATGACACATGTGGGGGGGAAACACAATTGACGGGGACGTATGTTTGGATCTCACGAGCTCATGAGCCCACAGATGGCAACAGTGGAACTGAGATTCCCACCCATGGGCAGTTGCCACTGTGCCTTCACTGCCCAGGACAGGGCTGTGCTGAGGGCTGTGTAGGATGGGCAGCAGGCATACCCATGAGTTGCACCATCCATGCCTCAAGCTGGCGTAGGGGTTCAAGCACAGAATGCCTGATCTCACTACGCACCACATACCAGACACTTTGGAGGGTGAGTGGACGTTCTCCTCTGGCCATGCTTGCAGAGGGGGGACGAGCCCCATCCCCTGCAGTGCTTCCACCCGAAGGTGGCACAGGGCCAACGGAGGAGGTTCCGGCCTGGGCACTAGTGCCAGGTGCACTCCCCAGCTGAGGTGGGAGAGGTGGGTCCACTGGAACCCACCTTCCCTGTTGTCCTATATTTAGCAATATTTTATGACATTTTGGGTTAGTAACAAACAATACCATTAAAAATTAGTTGTAACAGCATGCATCAGTATTCCCATTAACCAAACACCCATGAATTCCAAACATTGAACAGCAAGCATAACGCATGCATATTTTAAACAACAGTACACAATCCAACAGCATGCAGGGTTGATTGACGGCAACAGGCCATCAGGTTTGGATATGTGAACAGGGCACATGCATCAACATAAGTGCAAATATGTATGAACCAACAGGACAAATGTCAATAGGAATTAATTGTGCATACACATACCCAGTTTGTTGTGGAATGGCATTATTTGTGAATATAGGGTAGGGCGAAGAAATATTTCATTAACAACTTCAACTACCTATACATATGCTGTACATTTCTAGTAGCTGCAGATATATATACCCTACAGGTCTTAGTATAGTTTCCTATATGTAACCTTAGGAATGTTGGTGATGGGAATGTTACTGCTACATTAATGTACATTGCATTTTTATTCATACACATTCATATCTGGCTGCGTTCAGGTACAGCATCCTGCTACATTTGATTTATATGGGTCTAGACAACTGTGGATGTTCATTATTTCATACAACCATACTATCTCTATATTGCAAGGGTACAGCAACATATCCAAATTGTGAGACAGACACATTCCAGCTTCAGTACTTTATTACAAACATTTCACTGTTTGGTTGTGGCTGTCTCATTCATTTCATTATGTACTGATTGCAGTATACTTTATTCAAGAGTTATTACAGCTTTCTTGGTGGATTCATACCTCTTTCTCACACTCTCACTTGTTTTATTTTTACAGTTCAAGATGGTACTTAATTCTAGACGTTATTAACATGTCTTACTTGGTTACAACAATCCTTTCCAACAGACTCACTTGTTTCATATGGCAGATTTTAAAAGGGGATGTATTTGACACATGTCTATTATCTTTAGCTTGTTTACCACTAATTTTCAGGCTGCAGCAGGTCATCTGATATTACAATACAGGTGGAAAATCTCTATTTCAGACTTGTTTAATTTTTATTTCTGGATTGCAGGCTGCATCACTTATCTAATCATACATTACTAGCAGAATCTCTCTTCTAGTGTTATTTGAACTTTATTAATATGTAACTACACTGAACTCTTTTACAAGTTGTCTCACTTATATTGTATAACAATTACAGAAAAATAATTACTAACTTGCCTGGTGGCGCAACCGCACCAGCCTATCACCATAGGCTCACAGATTCGCAGAACACACACCTGCAGCTGTAATATAAATGAAGTAATATTGGAACATACATCTCCATAATATCAGCTAAGATAATTTCTTACATATGTAATTATATGGATACTTACTCAGTAGTGGGGCGTCGGGCATTTGCCGGGCCTCCTGGATCCAACGGTTCAGTTGGTCCTGCTTTTGTCTCTTCAGGTCTGCATGGTGGTGACGGACCTGTTCACCAGTCCTTGGTATGCTTGTGGCACTGGTGAGATCATGTGCCAAACCGGTTCCACGCCTCTGCCTTGTACGCACCCCACAGAACCTGGCCCTGCATGAGCTGAGCCTCATGATCATGGACTAGGAGCCAAACCATATATTTGGACTCCTCAACACCCCACCTCTGTGCTCGGAAGTGACTGCCCTCTCCTACACCTGCCATCCTGACTACAAATAGGTTCCACAATCAGTTATGCTGTGTATTCCTGCCTATGGGGCTTATATATGCCATTTTTCCCGCACTTATCTGTGATTGGCCATTTTGGAAATGTATCAGCTTGAAAAAACCTGCTTTGTCATGCTTCTATTGCCATTCATTCCTATATATATGCTAATACTGCATTTCCCAGTACAGCTGTCATGGCTTAATGGTTCAGTACTTTGAATATGGTGCATGGTATCCTGGGTTCGAGCCTGGACATTGCTTTTTTATTTTATGACTGTCTACACAGGCTAGGATGTGTGTCTGTGTAAAGGTAGCTTTGATACAGCCTGCCCTACGTTGCCCGCCAGTAAGCTGGTTGGCGCATTGTGCAGCTCCGCGCAAATGGGTTACACTGGTTTACACGTCATTTGGCTATGAGCACACATATTACGCTGTGTGAGGTGTTGCTCAGCTACAGGCACACAGTTTCAGTGTGTTAAAGTGCTGCTCAACTCCAGGCACACATATTACACCTGTTAAACCACTGCTCACCTGCAGGCAGTCATACTCAGCTTGGTAGAGCACTGCTCAGCTATGGGCACTTATAATTTTTTTTTTTATTGTATCAGATTTCTTCAAAAATACATGGCCCATTTCATTACATTTTACTTAAATTATAGTTATATATATGTACATATATGTCAGGGGATTGTTTTGTGCTTATTTCACTAAAAATAGAAAATGATGTTGTTGGGGCTCGAACCATGACTACCTCCTCTTTGGCCAATGTCTCTATTGCTACGCTATTGCTACTTGGCTTAATTTGCATATTTAGATATTTTATGCTTTTCCAATGACTGCTAACTGTGGCTAAGCGAAGGGCACACCCATGCAAATGAGCGCAATTACGGGCAAACTTTTTTGAAATTATAAAAAAAAAATTTAAACTGTTAATTTTTACGTTTTACATTACAGTTGGGTTTATAGTCTGTGGGGGCATGTGTGGTGTTCTGTTTCTTGACATTTCCGCGGACTCACTCGTGGGAGTTTCCTTTCAGGACTGTGACTCTTCTGGGGGCATGTCCCTTTGCAGGACTCGCCATGCGGACACGCCCCCTACTTTCCTACACGGACCGTTTTAGCCTAGGGTGTGATTCAGCATGCCCTCATGAATATGCTTGGCATACTGACATCACCCCATTTAACTGCAGCCTCCGTGTAAGACTTGCTAACTCTTACACGGAGGTTTCGTGACTCCTGCCCTGTGTCTACCAGTCTCTATGCACTTGTCCACTCCATTTTTTAGTCATTAGAACTAAATAATTTGCATATGCTAGACATACTGGTAATGTAATGTTTCCTTAAATCTCCCATCTTGTGTCTCTCATTTCATACATACATGTCTGCACTGCTGCATTTGTTACTTATATAAATAACGCCATAGTCATTGAGCATCCCTAATTTACTTGCATCTTTATAGTTACCCTTTCCCAGCCATCAATTATCTTAACTTGCATTCATGAATTTTCATAATATCTCTTTATTACATTAATACTCATATACCATAAGCCTCTAAAATCTCCCACCTCACTTCATAACTCACTTTATCAAAGGCATTAGCTACGTCACATGCTTTCAGTCTCCATTTACTATCAGCATCATCTCTACTGCTTTCTATCCTCCTTCCCCTGTTCTGGACCATACTGTTCTATGATCTAAAAACTCTGCCATCTGTACTCACCTGTTATTTCTGACATGTCTTAAAAGTAGCCTGTATAATCAATTTCAGTTTTAAAAGTTCCCCTGTTATATATATATATGTTCATTTGTTACAAAGACACATGTCTGGAGCATTTCTCCCTGGGCCTCTGCTGAAAATTGGCTTTGTTCCAGGTCAGACTTTCCTGGTAAACAGATGTTAAATAAAAAATCTTTTCTACATTATCTCAACATTGTATTAATTTCTTTCACATCTTAATACCCTGAGTTATGTTTACCTTTTCTTTCCTCTAGTTGCAGTTAAAATCTCATATCATCACTAGTGATATATTTACTAACACATTTCTTTTTTAAATTTCTTTGAACAACTGTTTTCTCTCCATCATTGTATAGTAAAGGCATAAATCAGTATTACTCTTATACATTCCTTTCTCATTCTCATATCACATATTACTAACCATCCTAGTACTACTATTGTTACATCTAAAATACTTATTTCTTAATTTATTATTAGAATTTCTATTCTAGAGTATGCCTCATTTCCTACTGACCAAACAATTTGCCCCCACCCCCACTCCATGCTTCCTACAATTGTTTCTTTTTTTATTTTTTGTTAGATTGGATAACTAGTGAGCAAAAATACCCTTTTCTATTTTTGCATCATTCCACCACCAGCAAACTTCTTATGTTACTTCTAATACTATTCACATTTAATGCTAAAATTCCTATACTATCATTTTCCTTGTTTTTAAGTGTTTTGCTTCCAGATCTTGTTTTTATTTTTCTCCTGTTAGGCCTCAAACTAACTGACTTTTTTTTTCTTTCATGCTCTTGTTCTTCTCCTGTCACCTTTTCTCCCAATTCTTTCTAAAATTACTGATCTGTTCTCATACTATATATTAATAGCCTCACGTTTGACTCTTATTTCTTCTTTAATTATATGTACAGTCTTTAACATTTCCTAGTATCGTCTTCTTCCATATCACATTTTATAGTAATATTTTGTACTATTGTCACTATTCAGAGATTTCCTCTTCATCTACTCTGTCCTTTTCTAATATGGGACTGTCAAATGAGAAGTGTCCAAATTATTTCCATTTTCTACAAAAAGGCTTATAGTTTTTTGCTGTATGTCCCCTCTCCCCACATGGTCCACATAGTGTCTTGTATCAAATGATTTTCATCCCCACAGAAAAAAAAAAACTTGCTTTGGGTTGGCCCTAATACCTGACAAATCCACTCTTAACATTCACAATTCCTGTTTTTAAAGTCTGCTAAACGTTCCCATCCTTAACACCGACTGTTGCCTACACTTCCCAGCCCGTACTCTTTGCATTTATTTCAACACATATTTAAACTTCATCTACATAGTGAAAGAAAAACATGCTCATCCATATCTGAAGTTCTAAACTGCACATTTATTTTCTTTTTTCATTGTAGTACCAAGCTCTGAAATAAATAGTATTTCCATTATGCTAGTGCATTTCTTTCTTCAGTTTCAGTCAAGTTTTCCCAGCAAGTTATAACGTTCAAATGTAACTTCACAAAGCATTTTAGTTCTTAAATTAGTTAATGTTCTTATTGTCTTTAATGTCAAACTCTAGTGGCAAAAAATGCCATCCATAATGTCATAGCCAGTCACACTGCCATCACTTTTACTTTTTGTTCTTACCACTTGCCATCTTCTCTATGGTTGTTGAAAAACTACAAATCTTTGTCCCCTCTCAGCATCTTATGTAATTTTCCTTGCTTTGCTGCATCTGCTAAACTTCTTTCTTTTACATAAAAGCCTTGTAGCAGAGGTACACCCTTAAAACTAGCTAATGAATACCTCCCAGTGCTTTCCTTTCACCAGCTGCTTTTGTTTCTGTCTTCGCATGTCCTTCCTCCTTTAATAATCTCTCCATTGTGTCACCCCATCATACTTCCTGTCCTTCCTTTGGTTCTGCTTTATTCATCAAATGTACCTGTACTTGCATCTCCAGTCTTCCCTTTCCAAATTTTGTAAGTTATTTTCATCTCCTTTTCCTTCCTTCAGAAGTGTTTTTCCTGCTCCTTTCTTCATCTTTGCTGCACTCTCCTCAAGCTTGGAATTCCCAGAACAGCAGTAGCAGCCCTCTGCCACAAGCTAGCAACTTCAGAGAGTGCTTCACTTCCTCTCCTCCAAAAAGTAGAGGAAGTTCCCCATTACACTGGTCAAATTTCTCTTGCTGCCTCACAGCAAGAGGTTCTCCGGTTTGATCCTTGGCTGGGGTACCTTCTGTGCGGAGTCTGCATGTCCTCCCTGTGGTCGCCTGGGTTTCCTCCGGGTGTTCCAGTTTCCTCCCACATCCCAAAGACATGCTGTAGGTGGATTGGACACTCTAAATTGGCCCTAGGCATGAGTGCGTGCATGTGTGTGCCTTCTGTGGAAGGTTGGGCCCTGGGCTGGCAACTCGACATGGTAAAACTCCACTGCCAATCATGAGCAGACAGGCGATCCACTGTGGTGACCCCTAACAGGGAAAATGCCGAAAGAAGAAGAAGTGTAAATACCATCCCTGAAAATAGGCCAATGATTTAGTGGGACTAATCCAGACAGCAGATCATAATGATAACTAAGTAAATAAGTAAGTAAGTAAATAAATAAACAAAAACACAAATAAATAACTTGTGCAGAGGCACCTGTGTGGCACTGCAACATAATCTGTGCACAACAACCACCGCTGTGGAGTAGATCTCTCAACTGTCCCTATTTTGGAGGAACATTCCTATTTTCAGGCATGATTTAGGATGTTCCTATTTTTGGATGTATGTCCCTATTTTTAGACCACGTTTATCTCTTCACCCAATTTTCTGAATCCCCATCATCACATGTGATTTTTGAAGCTGTCTGTTACACAGAAAACCACACTACATGACTGAGCAACATACTAGTGGCAACAATAATTTAAAGAAAGAAGACATGCATCATACAAATCCCTTTTTCTGAAGCAAAAGTAAGTGACCCTGTGTGGTAGAAATTTCCTATACAGTTCAGTAAAGTCTAAAGATTTTGCATTGTCTTTTTTATAATGTGGTTATTTTTTTCTAACATTTCTGTCACTCTCTGTTTCTTTAAATGTGTGTTTCTGAGTAGTATCCTGCATTCCTACTGGAAGCAGGAAGAGTTATGTGTTATTTTGTATTCAAATTTTATACTAATTAAATGGTTAGTTACTTAGCTGGATGTTCCTATTTTTCTGTGGCCATGGTTCCTATTTTCAATGTTTGCAGGTTAAGATGTATACTGTGGAGTGCCATACCAGCCAACCTGCTGTGGCACAACACATGAAGTCAGTTTTACAGTACACAGCTATGCCACAAACTCAGTACTGGTCACAATAGCCACATGCAGTATTTGAGTCAGTAGATGGATTGCATGTGCACACATCCTTAACGTTCAGCACATATGCAAAGAGATGGAAGTAATGTGCACAGTAACAAAGGTATTGTGGTATGTGGTATTAGGTAGACCCATTGTAGCTAATGTTATGATAGTCTGCAGACTTGTCATCCTACTACCCTCTGCAACATAACATATATGCATGTACTGCACACATTTCAGCTATGCAGACTACATGACAAACACAAATCAATATCACAGTGGGCATGCTGAACTCTCTGGGCTATGCCTGAAACATGTGAGCTGTGTCCATCTCTGACCCAGTATCCACAACAGGGTATTTGCACAAGTCAGAAAAGCAATAAGTTGCTGAGGAACATCATAAGCAAATCCTGTCATATACTCACATCTATATGACTTACTGACCAAATTAATTAACCCACCATAATAGTTTGTGTGTGCATGTCACAACATTCTACCATTTGTGACAGTGGCCTAGTATAAGATAAGACATACATGTCCATTATGCAACAGTTAGCAGATCCTGAGAACAACAGCCATATTCATGGCACGAAACCTAAATGTAGGTTTATAGGTAAGTATTAGGCTAGCTGCCCTTGCGGGCCATTTTAAGCCTAGCCAAGTTCCCTTTTTGTGCTCAAAATAACCTACCAATTTGATTATAGACTGGCATTACCCATCCCATGGTTAATAATTATCTATTATCCATAATGAGAATAACTGGGATCATGCCATAGGTAATTTGATGTTAAATATACACACCCCCCTCCAAAAAAAGCTCAGTAGCTGGCACAACATCAAAGTGATGTGAAAAACAACCCAGCTGTACCAAAGCTGGGCAGACATAGCTAGCTATGGAGAAGGATCAAGCGTAATAAAAGATTACAAAACAATGCAGAACTCTAAGTGCTGCAAAGTGAACAAGCAGTGCAAAATAATCTTTGACAATTCTTAATTTGGCACCCACACTACACAATTGGAAACTACTATTATCACACATCACAAACAGCAGCAACACATATTTAACAACACATCTGCATGCATAATCATTCATTAACAGGATACTCATTTCTACAGCAGTGATGCACATTATTAATGTTGCAGGACTGTATGCACTGACAACTTGAGGCACGTGTGGCTAACATCACTCTACAACATACCGTGGTACAATGTTCTGTGTAGAAGTACATGCTGAAAATAACCAAATGGTACAGTAATGCAAGGAATTCTGGAAACATGCAAAGCATGCAGGATACAAGTAAGCTATTACAAGATATTTGAATCTAGGAACTAACTGCAGTGCTTCTGAGGGTAGTCACTCACCACCTGCACTTTTTCCATACCAGCCTTATATATGTCCCACACATACTGATCAGAGTGCATACAAATGGTATTTGCAGAAGGAAATGGATTGCAAGTGACACATATCTCTGGCATTCAACACATGCTCATTGAGAGAAAAAGGAATGTGCACAGCTGAATAGATAATGTGGCATATACTCAATGATATTATGGCCTGCACACTTGCCATCCCATCCAAAGAAATAAGATTCACACTCTGGCAAACAGGTCCCATGCCAAAGTGGTCTATGTGACACTCTTGTTTCTGCCATCAGTATCATACCTGTCTGTTACAGAGCTGAATACCTATCACACCCTAGCACTGTGTGACACGGAGTGCAGGGGGACAAGTAGTGGCACACTGAATGTGCCCACCTCTATTTATATAATGCAGCAGGTGTCTGCTTCCCTGTTGCACACCCCTACATGCATGCTCTTTCACATAAAAATATGTTAGGCCACAAGGTTGGCAGATGTGCCTATAGTGACACATTTGAGTATTAATGAGCGTTGACACAGGAATGCATCAAGATTAAATTCTTAGCAGTCATACAGCCTACATTATGCTGTGTTGGACTATCAGAATGTCACTCTCAACCTTTCTTTATCACATCCTCTTTAGACAATACATTCTTCTCATGTTTTGAAGGCTGAAGCACATCTCAACAGGACC
This sequence comes from Protopterus annectens, assembly GCF_019279795.1. Taxonomy (NCBI): domain Eukaryota; kingdom Metazoa; phylum Chordata; order Ceratodontiformes; family Protopteridae; genus Protopterus; species Protopterus annectens. Next base: position 37,228,638 of record NC_056734.1, on the reverse strand, counting down.
TGTTAGAAAGGACAATAACATGGACTATAGTAATTCAGCTGTGGGTCATATGACCACTATCTACATATCTGCATGGTGAAGATCATTACACTGTCCTATCACTTCCCATGCCCTATATATATATATATATATATATATATATATATATATATATATATATATATATATATATATATATGCACACACACACACACACACACACACACACACACACACACACACACACACACACACACACACACACACACAGACACACACAGACAAGCCCCGTGCATTTTCTTAGTTATATGTGCTAATCCTAACCCTACTTACCCCTGCTCTCCTAATATACCCTTATGAAGTACATTCTAAAAAAGATATTTCTTTAACACTATTTCTTCATAAGACACTCACACACATAATGAAAATACAACACATACCTAACAACACTAAACCTTGCCCCCTAACTAGCCCTTAATCTCACACCCAAACACACAGACACACACACACGCACACACACGCACACACATGCACACACACACACACACACACACACACACACACACACACACACACACACACACACACACACACACACACACACACACACACACACACACACACACACACACATGCTCGCATGCCCACACATACGCACACTCCCAGCCTGAATGTCAAAAACTTTTGGTAGGCATGAAAGTTTAAGCATTAACACAAGTACCACTTACCATAACCAAGAGCTCAACCTATATAGCACATAAATGTTCAACATAACGCCAGTCATGAAATCTGGCATCTAGTAGCTGGTCCTTGTAGTAAACAGACATATCAGTTAATTCTGTTGATACAATAAACATTCGACAGAATTAACTACTGCCATGCATTGATATGTGTATGTGTTCATTTATATATATATATATATATATATATATATATATATATATATATACATACATACGTATATATATATATATATATATATATATATATATATATATATATATATATATATATCATCCCCCTGCATTTTACCAAGCATACCTTTTTCAGACAATTGCAGGGATGTTATTTAACGTCAGCAGTAAGGATGGCCAAATGGTGGATATGTCGATGGTACGGAATGTTGATACAGGTAAGTCGGATTGGGGGGGTAAGATCATGTGTGTATGTGAGTTAGGGTTAGGGTCAAGGATGAGTGAAGGATGGGTTTTGTGTGCTTGTGTGTCAGTTTGGTAACTTAGGGTAAGTGTAAGCATTAGGTTAGGAGATTGATGTTGTGTAATTTGTGTATGTTTGTGAATGTTTGTGTGTCTGAATCTGCCTTGTGTAAGTGGTAATGTTACAGGAATGTTTTAATGACATTAAGGTGTCAGGTTAGG